>NW_028148549.1:0-27000 GCF_965153285.1 Podarcis tiliguerta
TACTGAGAAGGCTGTAAAACCTTCATTTCCACGTTGTGCAGAACAAAGAAGCAACAAAGTGCTTGACATAGTGCACACTGACATATGTGGACCCATGAATGTTCCCTCACTGGGAAAGAATAGATATATTTTAATATTTCTGGATGACTTTTCAAGATTTTGTGTTGTATATTTCCTCAAAGAGAAGAGTGAGACAGTGGACAAGCTCCAGGAATACATTGCCATGGTCAAGAATAAATTCCAAAGAGCTCCAGCTGTGCTAATGAGTGACAATGGAGGTGAGTACTGCTCAAATGAAATGCAGGCTCTCCTGGCCAAGGAAGGAATTGCACACGTAACCACAATTCCTTACACACCACAGCAGAATGCCATAGCTGAGAGAAAATTTAGGTCCATTATGGATATGACAAGGTGCATGCTAAAGGATGCACGTTTGCCACAGAAGCTGTGGGCCGAAGGAGTGTACACGTCGGTCTACTTGCAGAATAGACTGCCAACTAAAGGTGCAGAGCGCACACCATTTGAACTTTGGCATGGGAAAGCTCCCAATCTGTCGCACATACGTGTGTTTGGAAGTCCATGTTACTTCCACGTGCCCAAGGAACACAGACACAAGCTTGACTCCAGGGCAAAAGCAGGTATCCTTGTGGGATATGCCTCTGGAGGCAAAGGATACAGAATTATGGACTTACAAACTGGTAAGACAAATGCATACCATGCGGTTTATGTTGATGAATATGGAAAAGTAGACACTAAGAACACTGTTGTGGATTCTTCAGATGAGTCACAAAGGACTCAAGAGTTCGTATATTTCCCTTTTGAGACCCCACAAAGTACTAATCTGCCTTCGAGTGTTACAGCGCACCCTACAGGCGACGCACCAGAAGATGCAGAGGACCAGAACCCTGGCGGCACCAGAGACAAAGATGAGGACTCAGATGGGGACATGCCTGTGTTGGAGGAGGATGAGGAAGCTGATGCGGTCGCAGAACCAGAGGTCAGGCGCTCATCCAGAACCAACAAAGGTGTCCCACCATTACGGTTGTCCTACTTTGCAGGGTCGGCGTTTCCACAGGAACCTTCCACTTGGGAAGAGATACAGGAGATGCCAGCTGCAGAAGCCAGTCTCTGGAGGAAGGCCGCGCAGGAGGAGATGGATGCACTGCATCAGAACAAGACCTGGACACTCACTGAGCTGCCTCCTGGTAAGAAGGCCATTGGCAGTAAATGGGTTTTCAAGGTTAAAAAGGGGTCAGAAGGAGAAGTGCAGCGCTACAAAGCTAGACTTGTAGCACAGGGATTTTCACAGCGTTTTGGTGAAGACTATGATGAAGTTTTTGCACCAACCGTGAGGTACAGCAGCGTAAGAATGCTTTTAAGCATTGCAGCCTCCAAGAAAATGAGAGTGAAACACATAGACATTGCTACCGCTTTTCTACATGGGCAGATTTCAGAAGAAATTTACATGAAACAGCCCAAAGGTTTTGTGAAACCACATGAGGCACATTTAGTGTGCAAACTCCAGAAAGGACTTTATGGACTTAAACAGGCTGCTAGAGCCTGGAACCAGAAGTTGCATAAAATGCTGACGCAACTTGGGTACAAGCAAGGCGACGCTGACAAGTGCTTGTACAGTAAGTCAAATAATGGACAATTCTCATATATCCTAGCATTTGTTGATGACCTGATTATTGCCACAGCAAGTGAGAAAGACTATACACAGATAGTAAAACACCTTAGCAAAGAGGTGGAAGTCAAGGAGCTAGGAGATGTCCAGTACTACCTCGGGATCCAGGTGGAAAGAGAAGAGGACGGCTCATTTCTTCTCAGCCAAAGACAGAAGATCCACGAGCTGATTGAGCACATGCAGATGCAAGACGCACATCCAGTTGCTACACCGATGGCTACTGACTTCCTGAAGAATCAGCAGGATTCGAAGCAGTTGCCAGACAACAATGACTACAGGTCAGCGATTGGTAAACTTTTGTATTTAGTTACCACATGTAGACCTGACTTAGCTAATGCTGTGGGGATTCTTAGCAGAAAAGTGAATTCTCCCACTGAGCATGATTGGGCAGGTGTAAAGAGGGTGGTGCGATATTTGAAGGGTACCATGAATTGTAAATTAAGGTTACCAGCCGTCAGAGACCCTAAGTTGGTTGGTTATACTGATGCGGATTGGGCTGGGGATAATGCTGATTATAAATCAACAAGTGGTCATGTTTTTATGTTCGGTGATGGACCTGTCTCATGGGGCAGTTATAAACAGAGCTGTGTAGCATTATCTTCCACAGAATCAGAATACGTTGCAGCAACAGAAGCCTGCAGAGAGATCGCCTGGCTTGATCAACTCATAAAGGACTTTGGGTTGGTGAGAAAAGGGCCTGTCAGCTTGCTAGAGGACAATCAAAGTTGCCTGAAGCTGACGCAGAGTGAGAAGTTCCTGGCCAGAACAAAACACATTGGGGTTAAATACCACTACATACGCCAGATGATCCAGGATGGACTTGTGGAGCTATCCTACTGCAGCACCCAAGAGATGACTGCTGACATCCTGACGAAACCCCTACCAAGAGAGAGTTTCCAGAATCTACGTGTCAAGCTGGGACTCTGGGTGGTTGAATAAAGTTGTTTGTTTTGTGTATGTTGTATTGCCTGAGAAGGGGTATGTGGGATGTAAAACACAGGAGCAGTCAATGACAACATTCCTAGAGTGTACATGTTAGAACATGGGGAGGGATGTCTGTCCAGCAAGCAGGTAAACTTCCTGGGGACGGACTTCCTCCGCATGTGACCAGAGGTGGGTGTGGCCTCACCTGTGCAGGTAAATGTAAAAGCACAGGGCAGGCAGCCATCTCTCTCTCTCTGCCATCTTCCTTCAATAAGGAAACATCTAAGGATGCTCTCTTGGCTCTCAGCCAAGAGAGGAGCTAAGGACTATCTTGCTACAAGATAGATTCCGAGTGTATTTTACCTTTTTTAAGTCTGTGTGCCTTCTGGGATCATATTGTGAACAGAACGTGAGTAAACTCTTTTATACTTTTATGAAGACTGTGTTGTGTCTTGTATTTTAAGAGGGAACAAAAGGGGAAATTACCAGAGTAATTATTATAGAGGTTCTAGCGAACCTGTGCAAGCGTTACCGTTGCGAACGTAAAGGGGAATGTCTATAAACTCTGCTGATATTTTGGGAACTTGTTAGCACAAGTTGGATAAGGATATAATTAGTCAATATATCCTCTCCTGCACCCCAGAACATTCCCACAAAAACACAGTCTTGTATTTTAAGAGGGAACAAAAGGGGTAATTACCAGAGTAATTATTATAGAGGTTCTAGCGAACCTGTGCACACGTTACCGTTGCGAGCTTAAAGGGGAATGTCTATAAACTCTGCTGATATTTTGGGAACTTGTTAGCACAAGTTGGATAAAGATATAATTAGTCAATATATCCTCTCCTGCACCCCAGAACATTCCCACAGGCGTGCATCCAGCCGGATAAGTCCGGCTCGTCCTCCGTGCTCTCGCCGACCTCGATTTCCTCTGCTTCCATCTCTGTGCCGCCGTGCTCGAACCCAAGGTCCTCCCCCAGCATGTCCATGTCCATCTCTCCCCCGTTCACCTCTGGGGCCGTTGCCTGCCAAGGACCCCCCAGCCACTTCCTGCTCCACCGCTCCTCTGGTCGATCGTCCCACCACAAAGATCGGTCTGAGGCAGACCCCGAGGGCGATCCCTCCGGGGAACGTGTGTCTAGTGCCGGTTCTTCGTCCGAGGTGAACCCCTGGAACGTGCTGGCTGAAAGCGTGGGTGTGAAAAGCCAGTCGTCGAAATACTCGGCTGGCATGGGCCTGTGCGGGAACAAGGCATGAAACTCTTCCTTGAGAAGAGGCTCGTCCAAGGCATAGTCCGGCACCCAACGGTTGGCGCTGGCCGGGGTACCTTCGCTGGCGAGAAAATATTCTACTCCCTCTTCCCCCCATCTCGAGTCTAAAATCTCTGTGACCTGGTTGATGGGTTCCCCTCTTGGGGACCCCCTCCTTGTGGGCGTCTCCCTATACGGGTCCGGTGCCGTGCCCTGCGCCTGAAATCTGTGACAAGATAGACCGTGGCAGACCGTGCACCCTGAAGACGTGGTCTATGAACAGTTTGGCGGTCTGTTCCGCCGTCGCCACCTTCGCGCACGGAATGAAGTGGGCCATTTTGGTGAACATGTCCACCACCACTAGCACTGCCGTCTTGCCCCTCGAGCTGGGTAAATCCGTGACAAAGTCCAGGGCCACCCTCTCCCACGGTTCACTCGGGGTCTGCAGCGGTTCGAGCAGTCCCGCCGGAGGTTTGTGCACTGACTTGGCCCTTTGGCAGGTGTCGCATCTCGAGACGTACTCCGCGACTTCCACCCGCATCTTGGGCCACCAAAAATCTCTGGCTACTAATTCTGCCGTCTTCTCTTTGCCAAAGTGCCCGGCGGTGGGTGCGTCGTGCAACTGCTGCAGTACTTTCGCGCGGAGGTCGTCTCCCGGTACGTAGAGGGCCCCTCTGCGGATGAGCAATCCGTCGCGTATCTGGAACTCGTCGTCCTTCGCCGTGCCCTTGTGCACCTCCACCATCTTGGCTTGTGCAAAGGGGTCTTCCTGCTTTGTAGGGCGTGAGAACTGACCTATGGAACACTGGGTGCATTCTGGATCCCTCCGGAAGTGTCAACCGGAAGGCCACCGGATTGATCTGTGCCTCAACTTGGTAAGGTCCTAGCTGCTTATGTCCGAGTTTCTTCTTAGCTAAGGATCTGGTCGGCACTGCGTGGGCTGCTAACCACACCCAGTCTCCCACCTGTATGTCCTCCCCAACCCTTCTGTGCTTGTCAGCCTGCAGTTTGTATGCGTGCTTTGCAAGCTCTAACTGCCTCCTAAGCTGTTCCTGAACCTCCTGTAATTCTGCCGCCAAGACTTCCGCTGCCTGTGGTTCCCCCTCCCCCAGTCTCTCTAATCCCGGGAAGGTTCTGGGATGCCTCCCGTTGTTGGCGAAGAACGGTGTCACCCCCGTGGACACGTGCTTCGTGTTGTTGTAGGCGAACTCCGCGAGCGGCAGGTAGTCCACCCATGTTGCCGGCTGCTGATTTGCATAGCATCTCAGGTACTGCTGCATGATGGCGTTGAGTCGCTCCGCTTGTCCGTTGGTCTGCGGGTGTCTCGCCGACGCTAGGTTGATCTTGACGTTCAGGAAACCCATCAGCTTCTGCCAGAAGTTCGAAATGAACTGGCGCCCCCTGTCGGACAAGATAGACCGTGGCAGACCGTGCACCCTGAAGACGTGGTCTATGAACAGTTTGGCGGTCTGTTCTGCCGTGGCCCCCTTCGCGCATGGAATGAAATGGGCCATTTTAGTGAACATGTCCACCACCACTAGCACTGCCGTTTTACCCCTGGAGCTGGGTAAATCCGTGACAAAGTCCAGGGCCACCCTCTCCCACGGTTCGCTCGGGGTCTGCAGCGATTCGAGCAGTCCCGCCGGAGGTTTGTGCACTAACTTGGCCCTTTGGCAGGTGTCGCACCTCGAGACGTACTCCGCGACTTCCCCCCTCATCTTGGGCCACCAGAAATCTCTGGCAACGAGTTCTGCCGTCTTCTCCTTGCCAAAGTGCCCGGCGGTGGGCGCGTCGTGCAACTGCTGCAGTACTTTCGCACGGAGGTCGTCTCCCGGTACATAGAGCGCTCCTCTGCGGATGAGCAATCCGTCCCGTATTTGGAACTCGTAGTCCTTCACCGTGCCCTTGCGCACCTCCTCCATCTTGGCTTGTGCGAAGGGGTCCTCCTGCAGTGCTCGACGGACCGCCTGCAGGTCCACGGTTGCTGAAGCGCACGCCCACGCTTTCGGTGCGAAAATGTGCTTGGCCGCTGCTGGCGCTGCTTCTTCGAGGTATTGCGGCTTTCTGGACAGTGCATCTGCCATGATGTTGTTGTCGCCTGGGATGTATTCTATCCTGAAGTCGAAATCCGCAAAGAACTCCGCCCATCTGATGTGCCGCTGGTTCAGGAACCTTGCCGTGCGCCAGTACTCCAGGTTCTTATGATCCGTGCGAACCTGCACTTTATGTTTGGCCCCGATGAGGAAGTGCCGCCACGCCTTGAATGCCGCATGAATGGCCAGCAACTCCCTGTCCCAGATGGTGTAGTTCTGCTCCGACTTGCTGAGCTTCCTAGAGTAGAAGGCACACGGTCTCCAGTCCCCATGCGGGTCCTCCTGTAACAGTACGGCGCCCACGGCTCTGTCTGAGGCGTCCGTTTCAACCCTCATCGGTCTGCTGGGATTCACATGCAGTAGCTGCTGCTCGGACGAGAAGAGACGCTTAAGGTTCTGGAAGGACTGCTCCGCTTGCTCCGTCCAGATGAACTTCTTCTTCTTGGAGCTGAGCGTGTCAGTAATGGCCGCTGTCTGCATCGCGAACCCCTTGATGAACTTGCGGTAAAAGTTGGCAAACCCCACAAACCGCTGGACCTCCTTCCGATTGCGCGGGCTCTTCCAGTCCAACACTGCGCGAACCTTGGCGCTGTCCATGGCGAGCCCCTTGTCCGACAGCTTGTAGCCCAGGAAATCCACTTCCTTCCTGTCGAACTGGCACTTCTCCAGCTTGGCGTATAGCCGATGCTCCTGCAGTCTCTGCAGAACCTCCTTGACGTCTCCCTCGTGGGTCTCCTCTGATTCTGAGAATATCAGGATGTCGTCCAAGAAGCAGACGCATTTCTTGTAGAGGAGACCCGCCAGGACGTGATGCATGAAGGCTTGAAAACAGTGAGCGCCATTTTGTAAGCCGAAGGGCATAACTCTGTATTCATATGTGCCCAGGGACGTGAACATGGCAGTCTTCCACTCGTCTCCTTCCCGTATGCGAATCAGGTTGTACGCCCCTCGCAGATCCAACTTTGTGAAAACGCGTCCTTTCCTCACCGTTGCAAGCAGGTCATCTATTTTCGGCATGGGAAAGGCCGTGGGCTTGGTCTTGGAATTTAAGAGCCTGAAATCAACTACAAGCCTCTTTTGGGGCGTGTCCTTTTTCTTCACAAAGAATACCGGACTGCCCCCCGCTGCTTTCGACTCCCGGATGAAACCGCGCTTCAAGTTGAGGTCTATGAACTCCTTGAGCTCTTGCAGCTCGTCTTCAGACATGGAATACAGTTTCCCGGCTGGCAGCGTCGCCCCTGGCAGGAGGTCAATCTTGCAGTCATAGGGCCTGTGGGGAGGCAGCTTGTCTGCTTCCTTCTCGCAGAAAACCTCCAAAAACGCTGCGTACTTGCGTGGCACTGCCTGCAGCGTGCCTAATTGCAGCTGCGTGTCTTCCCCTCCTTCTTCCGGGCTAGGAAGGATGCAATGTTCCGCGCAATAGGAGGAGCCGAAGGTCAGTTGGCGCTGGTACCACGCCAGTGCTGGACTGTGCCTGTGCAGCCAACTCATGCCCAAGACTACCGGCGTGCCCGACAGTTTGGTGACGTTGAAGCTGATGACTTCTTGGTGATTTCCAATCCGCATCACCATTGGCTGTGTTTGTTGCACCACTTCCCCCCTAACAAGTCTCTGCCATCCACCGTGACAACTTTCAGGGGCAGCGTGGCTGGTAGCAGTGGTATATTGTGCTGCTGAATGAAATCCAGTCCTATGAAGTCGGCGTTGCTGCCGGAGTCAATGGTGATCGGCACTTCCAGAATGCGTCCCTTGGGCAGTTGGAGTGACGCTGTAAGCTGCACCACTGGTTTGGGTGGGAGGGGGTCTGTGGGCTGCAAAAGTGCTGGGGATTGCTTCATTGACTCGTCTGGCTGGACCCCAGTGCCTCTTCCTCCAGCCAGACTCTGTCGTTTAACTGTTGCTGTGTTCTCAGTTGAGTTGCTTCTGTGACTGTTGCCGAGGCTGCAGTGTGCTTGTGGATCCTCTGGGGACACTCTTTCGCCATGTGCTGAGCACTGTCGCAGATGTAGCACTTCCTGTTCCCTCTAGGAGGCTTCGGTTTGACTGCTCCCGGTGTTAGGGCTCTGGTAGCTGACTGAGCCCTGGCACCTCCGATCTCCATCGGTTCCTCTCCCCCTCCCTGTGAGGGTGTGGATTGCGCACGCGCTGCTTCTTTGGGAGAGAAGGGAGGTGCTCTGGCTGGTGCCCTTCCCCAACGTCCTTCTTCTCTGTTCCAAGGACGTTCCTCCAGATGCACCCCGATCTCCAGAGCCCTCTGGACTACTTGCTGGGTGCTCCTTGGCCTCTCCCCCCTTCCAATCTCCGCTTTTACCTCTGCATTCAAGCCCTCCCAAAAGAGGTCTCTCACTGGCGCAGAATCTTTTTCCCATCCCAGTGCATGAACCAGTCCGAAAAAGCGTGCATGGTACTGCCTCACGCTGGCTTTGCCCTGTTTAAGTCCGTGTATGTCTCTCCTGGCAATATCGATGTCTATCTTTGATAAAAAACACGAATCCATTGCTTTAATGAAAGCCTTCGCATCTTGGAGCGCCGGATCATTATCCCTTCATAAATTTCTCAGCCACGTTTTGGCCTCCCCATGCAAATGGGATAAGATAAACCCCACTTTTTCTCTCTCATCTCTAAAGTCTTTGTCAAGCAGATCCAGCGCAAACAGTAGGTCTGCTCTGAAGTTGGGGTACTGCTGTAAACTCCCGTCAAAATGAGATACAAGGCTGCCTCCCCTTTTCCCCAAGCCAATGCCCTCTGCTCTGGGTGCAGGTGGCCCCTGTTTAGAAAGCACGTCCAACCTTACTTGGAGATCCCGGCAGGCGTTACTCATTTCCTCCTCTCTTTTTCTTGATGCAAGTACCTCTGTGCTGAGTTGTGTCACAGCTGCTTGCAGGGCTGATATTTGCTCTTCCGTAGTCATCTTGTCTGAGTGTAGTGAGCTCTGGAAGCACCCCTCCTCTGCCTTCGCTGCGTCAACTCACGTGGCGAGGCTCTTGGTGCCAAAACTTTAAAAAGAGGACAGAGCTTACTGTCTGAGCTGGCTCCTGGTCCCAGCTCACCAAGGACCAACGCTAGCCGGTAGTACAGTATCAAAGTCTTTATTGAAGAATAGTCTCCATTTCCAAGCCTCAGCGTCCCAGCTCTACGTCTGGACTCTAGACCGGCGAAGCTCTGTCTGAGTCTCCGCCCCCTGCGCACCAGTTTAAGACTCTAATCTTACTCCACCTCTTCCTTCTCTCTCTCTTCCTCTGGGTCTTACTACCCCCCTGGGTCTCTTCCCTCCTGGACTCTTCTGACGCAGACGTTGACCCCTCTGACTCCTCCCCCTCTCTACGGCGGGCTTTAGGACCTGGCTCCCTACCCGGGCTGCCCACCTTGCCGCCCTCCTGTACATTTGAACTTGGCGCGCGCGAGCGTTTAACTTTCCTGATGACCTTTTCCTCGCCCCCTGACGAGGGTGTGGTCACTCCTGCCTCACGTTCTCCCTCTGCCCGCGCGCCCCCTGATCCCGATGCCTTGGACTCCTCCCCCCTACTGCTCTCTGGGGGGGACGCTGGTCCAGATTTCCAGCTGCTACTCTCTGAGTCCCCTCTGGCCCCTTCTTCCCGAGGTGTCCCCCTGGGCACTCCCCTTGCCCTGACTATGGGGGCCCCTTTCTGTGAATCCTCCGAGTCACTGGAGAGACTCAGAGACCTCGGACTGCTGTCATAGCTGACATTTCCTTCGGACTCTTCCCCCTCGCTCTCCGTTTCCTCCCTCTCCTGTGACTCTGCTCCTGAACCCCTGACAGCCGCGTTTCAAGTTGAGGTCTATGAACTCCCTGAGTTCTTGCAGCTCGTCTTCAGACATGGAATACAGTTTCCCGGTTGGCAGCGTCGCCCCTGGCAGGAGGTCAATCTTGCAGTCATAGGGCCTGTGGGGAGGCAGCTTGTCCGCTTCTTTCTCGCAGAAAACCTCCAAAAACGCTGCATATTTGAGTGGCACTGCTTGCAGCGTTCCTAATTGCAGCTGCTGGTCATCCTCTTCCCCTTCCGGGCTAGGCAGGATGCAATGTTCCGCACAGTAAGAGGAACCGAAGGTCAGTTGGCGCTGGTACCACGCCAAAGCTGGGCTGTGCCTGTGCAGCCAACTCATGCCCAATACTACAGGCGTGTCCGACAAGCGGGTGACATTGAAGCTGATGACTTCTCGGTGATTTCCAATTTGCATCACCATGGGAGGCGTTTGCTGCACCACTTGCCCCCCCAGCAATTCCCTGCCATCCACCGTGACAACCTGTAGAGGCAGCGTGGCTGGCAGTAGTGCTATGTTGTGCTGTTGAATAAAATCCAGTCCTATAAAGTCTGCGTTACTACCAGAGTCAATGGTGATTGGCACTTCTATCGTGAGTCCATTGGGCATTTGGAGTGACGCTGTAAGCTGCACCACTGGTTTGGGTGGGAGGGGGTCTGTGGGCTGCAAAATTGCTGGGGATTGCTTCATTGACTTGTCTGGCTGGACCCCAGTGCCTCTTCCTCCAGCCAGACTCCGTCGTTTCCCTGCTGTGGTGCTCTCTGTTGAGTTGCGTCTGTGACTGTTGCAGAGGCTGCAGTGTGCTTATGGAGCCTCTGGGGACACTCTTTCGCCATGTGCTGAGCACTGTCGCAGATGTAGCACTTCCTGTTCCCTCTAGGAGGCTTCGTTTTGACTGCTCCCGGTGTTAGGGCTCTGGTAGCTGACTGAGCCCTAGCACCTCCAATCTCCATCGGTTCTTCTCCCCCTCCCTGCGAGGGTGTGGATTGCGCACGCGCTGCATCTTTGGGAGAGAGGGGAGGTGCTCTGGCTGGCGCCCGTCCCCAACGTCCTTCTTCTCTGTACCAAGGACGTTCTTCCAGACGCACCCCAATTTCCAGCGCCCTCTGGACCACTTGCTGAGTGTTCTTTGGTCTCTCCCCCCTTGCAATCTCAGCTTTCACATCTGCATTCAAGCCTTCCCAAAAGAGGTCTCTCACTGGAGCAGAATCCTTCTCCCATCCCAGCGCATGGACTAAGCCAAAAAAGCGTGCATGGTACTGCCTCACACTGGCTCTGCCTTGTTTAAGCCCGTGTATGTCTCTTCTGGCAATATCGATGTCTATCTTTGATAAAAAACACGAATCCATCGCTTTAATGAAAGCCTTCGCATTTTGGAGCGCCGGATCATTATCTCTCCATAAATTCCTCAGCCACGTTTTGGCCTCCCCATGCAAATGGGACAAGATGAACCCCACTTTCTCTCGCTCATCTCTAAAATCTTTTTCTAGCAGATCCAGCGCAAACAGCAGGTCTGCTCGGAAGTTAGGGTACTGCTGTAAACTCCCGTCGAAATGAGATACCAGGCTGCCTCCCCTTCTCCCCAGTCCAATGCCCTCTGATTTGGGTCCCGGTTGCCCCAGTGTAGAAAGCACTTCCAACCTGGCTCGGAGATCTCTGCAGGCGGCATCCATTTCCTCTTCCCTCTTCTTTGAGGCCAGTACCTCCGCGTTGAGTTGAGTCACTGCATTTCGCAGTTCTGTTAGTTGCTGTTCTGCAGTCATCTTGCCTGATTTGTGTGAGCTCTCGAAGCACCACTCCTCTGCCCTCGCTGCGTCGACTCACGTTGCGAGGTTCTTGGTGCCAAAACTTTTTGGAGATGGAGCTTACTGTCAGAGCTGGCTCCTGGTCCCAGCTCACAGAGGACCAACGCTAGCCGGTAGTAATGTACCAAAGTCTTTATTGAAGTATAGTTTCCATTTCCAAGCCTCAGCGCTCCAGCTCTACGTCTAGGGTCTAGACCGGCGAAGCTCCGTCTGAATCTCCACCCCCTGTACACCAGTTTAAGACTCTAATCTTGCTCCACCTCTTCCTTCTCTCCTTTCTCCTCTGGGTCCTGCTACCCCCCGGGGTCTCCTCCTTCCTGGACTCTTCCGACGCAGACGTTGACCCCCCTGACTCCTCCCGCTCTCTTCGGCGGGCTTTAGGACTTGGCTCCCTACCCGGGCTGCCAACTGTGCCGCCCTCCTGTATATTTGAACTTGGCGCGCGTGCGCCTTTAACCTTCCTCTTGACCGTTTCCTCGTTCCCTGATGGAGGCGTGGTCAATCCTGCCTCATGTTCTCCCGCTGGTGGCGCGCCGCCTGATCCCGATGCCTGGGACTCCTCCCCCCTACTGCACTCTGGTGTGGACGCTGGTCCGGATTTCCAACTGCTGCTCTCTGAGTCTCCTATGGCCCCTTCTTCCTGAAGTGCCCCCCTGGGCACTCCCCTTGCCCTGACCATGGGAGCCCCCTTTTGTGAATCCTCTGATTCACTGGAAAGACTCAGAGACCTCGGACCGCTGTCATCGCTGACATTTCCTTCGGACTCCTCCCCCTCGCTCTCCATTTCCTCCCTATCCTGTGCCTCTGCTCCTGAACCCCTGACATTTAGCATCTGCGATTTCGGGGTGAATGTGCATTCTAACCCCAAAACCAACAATTGGAAATAAGCCCAATCAGAGCTTTATCATGACAAACATTTCACTCTGCGATTTTTGGGTGAATGTGCATTGTAACCCCGAAAACACCAATTTGAAATAAGCTCAATCAAAGCCTATTCGTCTTCCTTTTATGTAGATGGAACCCAAAACACCTTTTTGCTTGGGTTGGGGGCGATTCTGGTGCACACCCAGAAAACACCATGAGAATTGAAATAAGCCCTGTGAAAGCTTATTCGTCTTCTTTCTATGCATATGGAAGCGAAAAGACGGTGTTTTCTTATGTTGGTCTCATTACATACACATACATTGCGATTTCTGGGTCAATGTGCATTAACACCAAAGAACACGACATGAAATAGGCGAAATCCAAGATTCTTCTTTCTATGTAGCTGGAACCCAAAACAACCTGTTTGGCTTTGTTTAAGCTTATTACGCTTCGCTTTGCTATTTGTGAGTGAATGAACACCGAAAGAATAATCCAAGCTTTCTTTTGCGATGGAACCAAAACACCTATGCTGATAACACCTATGCTGATAACAAACATGTCACTGCGATTTTTGGGTGAATGTGCATTCTAACCCCAAAAACATCAATTTGAAACCAGCCCAATCAGAGGGTTATCATCTTCTTTTTATGTAGATGGAACCCAAAATACCTTTTGGCTTTGGTTGGGGGTGATGCTGGTGCACACCCAAAAAAACCCCATACGAATTGAAATAAGCACAATTAAAGCTTATTCGTATTCTTTCTACTCATATGGATGGGAAAAGACGGTGTTTTGATATTTTGGTTTCAATACACACACTTTGCGATTTCTGGGTCAATATGCATTAACACCAAAGAACACGACATGAAAACACCAATTTGAAATAAGCCCAATCAGAGCTTTATCATCTTTTTTTAGTGCAGATGGAACCCACAAGGCCTTTTTGCTTTGGTTGGGTTGATTCTGGTGAACACCCAAAAAACAACGCTGTCAGGGGTTCAGGAGCAGAGGCACAGGAGAGGGAGGAAATGGAGAGCGAAGTGGAGGAGTCCGAAGGAAATGTCAGCGATGACAGCGATCCGAGGTCTCTGAGTCTGTCCAGTGAATCAGAGGATTCACAAAGAGGGGCTCCCATGGTCAGGGCAAGGGGAGTACCCAGGGGGGCACTTCAGGGAGAAGGGGCCAGAGGGGACTCAGAGAGCAGCAGCTGGAAATCTGGACCAGCGTCCACACCGGAGGGAAGTAGGGGGGAGGAGTCCCAGGCATCGGGATCAGGCGGCGCGCTACCAGCGGGAGAACATGAGGCAGGATTGACCACGCCTCCGTCAGGGAGCGAGGAAACGGTTAAGAGGAAGGTTAAACGCGCGCGCGAGCCAAGTTCAAATGTACAGGAAGGCGGCACAGTTGGCAGGCCGGGTAGGGAGCCAAGTCCTAAAGCCCGCCGAAGAGAGCGGGAGGAGTCAGGAGGGTCAATGTCTGCGTCAGAGGAGTCCAGGAGGGAGGAGACCCCGGGGGGCAGCAGGACCCAGAGGAGAAAGGAGAGAAGGGAGAGGTGGAGTAAGATTAGAGTCTTAAACTGGTGTACAGGGGGCGGAGATTCAGACGGAGCTTCGCCGGTCTAGACTCTAGACGTAGAGCTGGGGCGCTGAGGCTTGGAAATGGAAACTATTCTTCAATAAAGACTTTGATACTTTACTACCGGCTAGCGTTGGTCCTTTGTGAGCTGGGACCAGGAGCCAGCTCTGACAGTAAGCTCCGTCCCCAAGTTTTGGCACCAAGAACCTCGCCACGTGAGTCGAGCGGCGAGGGCAGAGGAGGGGTGCTTCGAGAGCTCACACAAATCAGGCAAGATGAATCCAGAACAGCAACTGACAGAACTGCGAAATGCAGTAACTCAACTCAACGCGGAGGTACGGACCTCCAAGAAAAGGGAAGAGGAAATGGATGCCGCCTGCAGAGATCTCCGAACCAGGTTGGAAGCGCTCACTACACTGCGGCAAATGGGACCCAAGTCAGAGGGCATTGGACTGGGGAGGAGGGGAGGCAGTCTGGTATCTCATTTCGACGGGAGTTTACAGCAGTACCCCAACTTCAGAGCCGACCTGCTGTTTGCGCTGGATCTGCTAGAAAAAGACTTTAGAGATGAGAGAGAGAAAGTGGGGTTTATCTTGTCCCATTTGCATGGGGAGGCCAAAACGTGGCTGAGGAATTTATGGAGAGATAATGATCCGGCGCTCCAAAATGCGAAGGCTTTCATTAAAGCGATGGATTCGTGTTTTTTATCAAAGATAGACATCGATATTGCCAGGAGAGACATACACGGGCTTAAACAAGGCAGAGCCAGTGTGAGGCAGTACCATGCACGCTTTTTTGGATTAGTTCATGCACTGGGATGGGAAAAAGATTCTGCGCCAGTGAGAGACCTCTTTTGGGAGGGCTTGAATGCAGATGTAAAAGCTGAGATTGCAAGGGGGGAGAGACCAAGGAACACCCAGCAAGTGGTCCAGAGGGCGCTGGAAATTGGGGTGCGTCTGGAGGAACGTCCTTGGAACAGAGAAGAAGGACGTTGGGGAAGGGCGCCAGCCAGAGCACCTCCCCTCTCTCCCAAAGATGCAGCGCGTGCGCAATCCACACCCTCGCAGGGAGGGGGAGAAGAACCTATGGAGATTGGAGGTGCTAAGGCTCAGTCAGCTACCAGAGCCCTAACACCGGGAGCAGTCAAAACGAAGTCTCCTAGAGGGAACAGGAAGTGCTACATCTGCGACAGTGCTCAGCACATGGCGAAAGAGTGTCCCCAGAGGCTCCATAAGCACACTGCAGCCTCGGCAACAGTCACAGACGCAAGTCAACAGAGGGCACCGCAGCAGGGAAACGACGGAGTCTGGCTGGAGGAAGAAGCACTGGGGTCCAGCCAGACAAGTCAATGAAGCAATCCCCAGCAATTTTGCAGCCCACAGACCCCCTCCCACCCAAACCAGTGGTGCAGCTTACAGCGTCACTCCAACTGCCCAGTGGACGCACTCTGGAAGTGCCGATCACCATTGACTCTGGCAGCAACGCAGACTTTATAGGACTGGACTTCATTCAGCAGCACAATATAGCACTACTGCCAGCCACGCTGCCTCTGAAGGTTGTCACGGTGGATGGCAGAGACTTGTTGGGGGGGCAAGTGGTGCAACAAACGCCTCCCATGGTGATGCGAATTGGAAATCACCGAGAAGTCATCAGCTTCAATGTCACCCACCTGTCGGACACGCCTGTAGTCTTGGGCATGAGTTGGCTGCACAGGCACAGCCCAGCATTGGCGTGGTACCAGCGCCAACTGACCTTCGGCTCATCCTATTGCGCGGAACATTGCATCCTACCTGGCCCGGAAGAGGGAGAGGATGAAGCGCAGCTACACTTAGGCACGCTGCAAGCAGTGCCACGCAAGTACGCAGCGTTTTTGGAGGTTTTCTGCGAGAAAGAAGCAGACAAGCTGCCTCCCCACAGGCCCTGTGACTGCAAGATTGACCTCCTGCCAGGGGCGACGCTGCCAACCGGGAAACTGTATTCAATGTCTGAAGACGAGCTGCAGGAGCTCAGGGAGTTCATAGACCTCAACTTGAAGCGCGGTTTCATCCGGGAGTCGAAGGCAGTGGGGGGCAGTCCTGTATTCATTGTGAAGAAAAAGGACACGCCCCAAAAGAGGCTTGTAGTGGATTTCAGGCTCTTAAATTCCAAGACCAAGCCCACGGCCTTTCCCATGCCGAAAATAGATGACCTGCTTGCAACGGTGAGGAAAGGACGCGTTTTCACAAAGTTGGATCTGCGAGGGGCGTACAACCTGATTCGCATACGGGAAGGAGACGAGTGGAAGATTGCCATGTTCACGCCCCTGGGCACATATGAATACAGAGTTATGCCCTTTGGTTTACAAAATGGCTCTCACTGTTTTCAAGCCTTCATGCATCACGTCCTGGCGGGTCTCCTCTACAAGAAATGCGTCTGCTTCTTGGACGACATCCTGATATTCTCAGAATCAGAGGAGACCCACGAGGGAGACGTCAAGGAAGTTCTGCAGAGACTGCAGGAGCATCGGCTGTACGCCAAGCTGGAAAAGTGCCAGTTCGACAGGAAGGAGGTGGATTTCCTGGGCTACAAGTTGTCGGACAAGGGGCTCGCCATGGACAGCGCCAAGGTTCGCGCAGTGTTGGACTGGAAGAGCCCGTGCAATCGGAAGGAGGTCCAGCGATTTGTGGGTTTCGCCAACTTTTACCGCAAGTTCATCAAGGGGTTCGCGATGCAGACAGCGGCCATTACCGACACGCTCAGCTCCAAGAAGAAGAAGTTCATCTGGACGGAGCAAGCGGAGCAGTCCTTTCAGAACCTTTAGCGGCTCTTCTCGTCCGAAGAGCAGCTACTGCATGTGAATCCCAGCAGACCGATGAGAGTTGAAACGGACGCCTCAGACAGAGCCGTGGGCGCAGTACTGTTGCAGCAGGACCCGCATGGGGACTGGAGACCGTGTGCATTCTACTCCAGAAAGCTCAGCAAGTCAGAGCAGAACTACACCATCTGGGACAGGGAGTTGCTGGCCATTCATGCAGCATTCAAGGCGTGGCGGTACTTCCTCATCGGAGCCAAACACACAGTGCAGGTTCGCACGGACCATAAGAACCTGGAGTACTGGCGTACGGCAAGGTTCCTGAACCAGCGGCACATCCGATGGGCGGAGTTCTTTGCGGATTTCGACTTCCGGATAGAGTACATCCCAGGCGACAACAACATCATGGCAGATGCACTGTCCAGAAAGCCGCAATACCTCGAAGAGGCGGCACCAGCAGCGGCCAAGCACATTTTCGCACCGAAAGCGTGGGCGTGCGCTTCAGCAACCGTGGACCTGGATGCTGTCCGTCGAGCGCTGCAGGAGGACCCCTTCGCACAAGCCAAGATGGAGGAGGTGCACAAGGGCACGGTGAAGGACGACGAGTTCCAGATACGCGACGGATTGCTCATCCGCAGAGGGGCCCTCTACGTACCGGGAGACGACCTCCGCGCGAAAGTACTGCAGCAGTTGCACGACGCACCCACCGCCGGGCACTTTGGCAAAGAGAAGACGGCAGAATTAGTAGCCAGAGATTTTTGGTGGCCCAAGATGCGGGGGGAAGTCGCGGAGTACGTCTCGAGGTGCGACACCTGCCAAAGGGCCAAGTCAGTGCACAAACCTCCGGCGGGACTGCTCGAAGCGCTGCAGACCCCGAGCGAACCGTGGGAGAGGGTGGCCCTGGACTTTGTCACGGATTTACCCAGCTCGAGGGGTAAAACGGCAGTGCTAGTGGTGGTGGACATGTTCACCAAAATGGCCCACTTCATTCCGTGCGCGAAGGTGGCCACGGCGGAACAGACCGCCAAACTGTTCATAGACCACGTCTTCAGGGTGCACGGCCTGCCACGGTCGATCTTGTCCGACAGGGGGCGACAGTTCATCTCGAACTTCTGGCAGAAGCTGATGGGTTTCCTGAACGTCAAGATCAACCTAGCGTCGGCGAGACACCCGCAGACCAACGGACAAGCGGAGCGCGTCAACGCCATCATGCAGCAGTACCTGAGATGCTATGCAAATCAGCAGCCGATAACATGGGTGGACTACCTACCGCTCGCTGAGTTCGCCTACAACAACACGAAGCACGTGTCCACGGGGGTGACACCGTTCTTCGCCAACAACGGGAGGCACCCCAGAACCTTCCCGGGATTAGAGAGACTGGGGGAGGGGGAGCCACAGGCAGCGGAAGTCTTAGCGTCAGAATTGCAGGAAGTTCACGAACAGCTTGGGAGGCAGTTAGAACTTGCAAAGCACGCATACAAACTGCAGGCTGACAAGCACAGAAGGGTTGGGGAAGACATACAGGTGGGAGACTGGGTGTGGTTAGCGGCCCAAGCAGTGCCGACCAGATCATTAGCGAAGAAGAAACTCGGACATAAGCAGCTAGGACCTTACCAAGTTGAGGCACAGATCAATCCAGTGGCCTTCCGGTTGACACTTCCGGAGGGATCCAGAATGCACCCAGTGTTCCATAGGTCAGTGCTCACGCCCTACAAAGCACCTCACCGATTTCAGGCGCAGGGGACGGCACCAGACCCGTATAGGGAGACGCCCCCAAGGAGGGAGTCGCCAAGAGGGGAGCCCATCAACCAGGTCACAGAGATTTTAGACTCGAGATGGGGGGAAGAGGGAGTAGAATATTTTCTCGCCAGTGAAGGTACCCCGGCCAGCGCCAACAGTTGGGTGCCGGACTATGCCCTGGACGAGCCTCTTCTCAAGGAGGAGTTTCATGCCTTGTTCCCACACAGGCCCATGCCAGCCGAGTATTTCGACGACTGGCTTTTCACACCCACGCTTTCAACCAGCACATTCCAGGGGTTCACCTCGGACGAAGAACCGGCAATAGAAACACGTTCCCCTGAGGGATCGCCCTCGGGGTTTGCCTCAGACCGCTCGTTTTGGTGGGACGATCGACCAGAGGAGCGGTGGAGCAGGAGGTGGCTGGGGGGTCCTTGGCAGGCAACGGACCCAGAGGTGACAGAGGGAGAGATGGACATGGACGTGCTGGGGGAGGACGTTGGGTTTGAGCACGGCGACACAGAGATGGAAGCAGAGGAAATCGAGGTCGGCGAGAGCACGGAGGACGAGCCGGACTTATCCGACTGGATGCACGCCACGGGGGACGAACTGTATCCGCCATTCACCCCCACAACGACGGAGCACCCAGCACCCACACCTGAGGAAGGGGAGGGGGGAAGGGGGGGCTTCGAGGGGGGGATGGATGTCAGGGGTTCAGGAGCAGAGGCACAGGAGAGGGAGGAAATGGAGAGCGAAGGGGAGGAGTCCGAAGGAAATGTCAGCGATGACAGCGATCCGAGGTCTCTGAGTCTGTCCAGTGAATCAGAAGATTCACAAAGAGGGGCTCCCATGGTCAGGGCAAGGGGAGTACCCAGGGGGGCACTTCAGGGAGAAGGGGCCAGAGGGGACTCAGAGAGCAGCAGCTGGAAATCTGGACCAGCGTCCACACCAGAGGGAAGTAGGGGGGAGGAGTCCCAGGCATCGGGATCAGGCGGTGCGCTACCAGCGGGAGAACATGAGGCAGGATTGACCACGCCTCCGTCAGGGAGCGAGGAAACGGTTAAGAGGAAGGTTAAACGCGCGCGCGCGCCAAGTTCAAATGTACAGGAAGGCGGCACAGTTGGCAGGCCGGGTAGGGAGCCAAGTCCTAAAGCCCGCCGAAGAGAGCGGGAGGAGTCAGGAGGGTCAATGTCTGCGTCAGAGGAGTCCAGGAGGGAGGAGACCCCGGGGGGCAGCAGGACCCAGAGGAGAAAGGAGAGAAGGGAGAGGTGGAGTAAGATTAGAGTCTTAAACTGGTGTACAGGGGGCGGAGATTCAGACGGAGCTTCGCCGGTCTAGACTCTAGACGTAGAGCTGGGGCGCTGAGGCTTGGAAATGGAAACTATTCTTCAATAAAGACTTTGATACTTTACTACCGGCTAGCGTTGGTCCTTTGTGAGCTGGGACCAGGAGCCAGCTCTGACAAACGCGAATTGAAATAAGCCCAATCAAAGCTTATTTGTCTTCTTTCTATGCATAGGGAAGCAAAAAGACGCTGTTTTGTTATTTTGGTCTCATTACATAAACTTTGCGTTTTCTGGCTGAATGTGCATTAACACCAAAGAACCCAAATTGAAATGAGTGAAATCCAAGTGTCAGAGCTGGCTCCGGGTCCCAGCTCACCAAGGACCAACGCTAGCCGATAGTACCGTATCAAAGTCTTTATTGAAGAATAGTCTACATTTACAAGTCTCAGCGTCCCAGCTCTACGTCTGGACTTTAGACCGGCGAAGCTCTGTCTGGGTCTCCGCCCCCTGTGCACCAGCTCAAGACTCTAATCTTACTCCACCTCTTCCTTCTCTCTCTCTTCCTCTGGGTCTTACTACCCCCCGGGGTCTCATTCCTCCTGGACTCTTCTGACGCAGAGCTTGACCCCTCTGACTCCTCCCCCTCTCTTCGGCGGGCTTTAGGACCTGGCTCCTTACCCGGGCTGCCCACCTTGCCGCCCTCCTGCACATTTGAACTTGGCGCGCGCGCGCGTTTAACTTTCCGGATGACCGTTTCCTCGCTCCCTGACGAGGGCGTGGTCACTCCTGCCTCACGTTCTCCCTCTGCCTGCGCGCTCCCTGATCCCGATGCCTTGGACTCCTCCCCCCTACTGCACTCTGGGGGGGACGCTGGTCCGGATCTCCAGCTGCTACTCTCTGAGTCCCCTCCGGCCCCTTCTTCCCGAGGTGTCCCCCTGGGCACTCCCCTTGCCCTGACCATGGGGGCCCCTTTCTGTGAATCCTCCGAGTCACTGGAGAGACTCAGAGACCTCGGACTACTGTCGTAGCTGACATTTCCTTCGGACTCCTCCCCCTCGCTCTCCGTTTCCTCCCTCTCCTGTGACTCTGCTCCTGAACCCCTGACATCCATCCCCCCCTCGAAGCCCCCCCTTCCCCCCTCCCCTTCCTCCGGCGGGGGTGCTGGGTGCTCCGTCGTTGTGGGGGTGAATGGTGGATACAGTTCGTCCCCCGTGGCGTGCATCCAGTTAGAGAAATCCGGCTCGTCCTCCGTGTCTTCGCCGACCTCGTTCTCCTCTGCTTCCATCTCCGTGCCGCCATGCTCGAACCCAACGTCCTCCCCCATCACGTCCATGTCCCTCTCACCCTCGTTCCCCTCTGGGTCCGTTGCCTGCCAAGGGCCCCTCAGCCACCTCTCCTCTCCTCGATTGTCCCACCAAAACGAGCGGTCTGAGGCAAACCCCGAGGGCGAGCCCTCCGGTGAACGTGTTTCTAATGCTGGTTCTTCGTCCGAGGTGAATCCCTGGAACGTGCTGGTAGAAAGCGTGGGTGTGAAAAGCCAGTCGTCGAAATACTCGGCTGGCATGGGCCTGTGTGGGAACAAGGCATGAAACTCCTCTTTGAGGAGAGGCTCGTCCAGGGCATAGTCCGGCACCCAACTGTTGGCGCTGGCCGGGGTACCTTCCCTTGCGAGAAAATATTCTACTCCCTCTTCCCCCCATCTCGAGTCCAAAATCTCTGTGACCTGGTTGATGGGTTCCCTTCTTGGCGACTCCCTCCTTGGGGGGATCTCCCTATACTGGTCTGGTGCTGTGCCCTGCGCCTGAAATCGGTGAGGTGCTTTGTAGGGCGTGAGCACCGACCTATGGAATACTGGGTGCATTCTGGATCCTTCCGGAAGTGTCAACCGGAAGGCCACCGGATTGATCTGTGCCTCAACTAGGTAAGGTCCTAGCTGCTTATGTCCGAGTTTCTTCTTAGCTAAGGATCTGGTCGGCACTGCGTGGGCCGCTAACCACACCCAGTCTCCCACCTGTATGTCTTCACCAACCCTCCTGTGCTTGTCAGCCTGCAGTTTGTATGCGTGCTTTGCAAGCTCTAACTGCCTCCTAAGCTGCTCGTGGACTTCCTGCAATTCCGCCGCCAAGACTTCCGCTGCCTGTGGCTCCCCCTCCCCCAGTCTCTCTAATCCCGGGAAGGTTCTGGGATGCCTCCCGTTGTTGGCGAAGAACGGCGTCACCCCTGTGGACACGTGCTTCGTGTTGTTGTAAGCGAACTCAGCGAGCGGCAGGTAGTCCACCCATGTCGTCGGCTGTTGATTTGCATAGCATCTCAGGTACTGCTGCATGATGGCGTTGACGCGCTCCGCTTGTCCGTTGGTCTGCGGGTGTCTCGCCGACGCTAGGTTGATCTTGACGTTCAGGAAACCCATCAGCTTCTGCCAGAAGCTCGAAATGAACTGGCGCCCCCTGTCGGACAATATAGACCGTGGCAGTCCGTGCACCCTGAAGACGTGGTCTATGAACAGTTTGGCGGTCTGTTCTGCCGTGGCCACCTTCGCGCACGGAATGAAGTGGGCCATTTTAGTGAACATGTCCACCACCACTAGCACTGCCGTTTTACCCCTTGAGCTGGGTAAATCCGTGACAAAGTCCAGGGCCACCCTCTCCCACGGTTCGCTCGGGGTCTGCAGCGGTTCGAGCAGTCCCGCCGGAGGTTTGTGCACTGACTTGGCCCTTTGGCAGGTGTCGCACCTCGAGACGTACTCCGCTACTTCCCTCCGCATCTTGGGCCACCAAAAATCTCTGGCAACTAGTTCTGCCGTCTTCTCCTTGCCAAAGTGCCCGGCGGTGGGTGCGTCGTGTAACTGCTGCAGTACTTTCGCCCGGAGGTCGTCTCCCGGTACATAGAGTGCTCCTCTCCGGATGAGCAATCCGTCTCGTACTTGGAACTCGTCGTCCTTCACCGTGCCCTTGTGCACCTCCTCCATCTTGGCTTGTGCGAAGGGGTCCTCCTGCAGTGCTCGACGGACCGCCTCCAAGTCCACGGTTGCTGAAGCGCACGCCCACGCTTTCGGAGCGAAAATGTGCTTGGCCGCTGCTGGTGCCGCCTCTTCGAGGTATTGCGGCTTTCTGGACAGTGCATCCGCCATGATGTTGTTGTCGCCTGGGATGTATTCTATCCTGAAGTCGAAATCCACAAAAAATTCCGCCCATCTGATGTGCCGCTGGTTCAGGAACCTTGCCGTGCGCCAGTACTCCAGGTTCTTATGATCCGTGCGAACCTGCACTGTGTGTTTGGCCCCGACGAGGAAGTGCCGCCACGCCTTGAATGCTGCATGAATGGCCAGCAACTCCCTGTCCCAGATGGTGTAGTTCTGCTCCGACTTGCTGAGCTTCCTGGAGTAGAAGGCACACGGTCTCCAGTCCCCATGCGGGTCCTCCTGCAACAGTACGGCGCCCACGGCTCTGTCTGAGGCGTCTGTTTCAACCCTCATCGGTTTGCTGGGATTCACATGCAGTAGCTGCCCTTCGGACGAGAAGAGACGCTTAAGGTTCTGAAAGGACTGCTCCGCTTGCTCCGTCCAGATGAACTTCTTCTTCTTAGAGCTGAGCGTGTCGGTAATGGCCGCCGTCTGCATCGCGAACCCCTTGATGAACTTGCGGTAAAAGTTGGCGAACCCCACAAACCGCTGGACCTCCTTCCGATTGCGCGGGCTCTTCCAGTCCAACACTGTGCGAACCTTGGCGCTGTCCATGGCAAGCCCCTTGTCCGACAGCTTGTAGCCCAGGAAATCCACCTCCTTCCTGTCGAACTGGCACTTCTCCAGCTTGGCATACAGCCGATGCTCCTGCAGTCTCTGCAGAACTTCCTTGACGTCACCTTCGTGGGTCTCCTCTGATTCTGAGAATATCAGGATGTCGTCCAGGAAGCAGACGCATGTCTTGTAGAGGAGACCCGCCAGGACGTGATGCATGAAGGCTTGAAAACAGTGGGCGCCATTTTGTAAACCGAAGGGCATAACTCTGTATTCATATGTGCCCAGGGGCATGAACATGGCAGTCTTCCACTCGTCTCCTTCCCGTATGCGAATCAGGTTGTACGCCCCTCGCAGATCCAATTTTGTAAAAACGCGTCCTTTCCTCACCGTTGCCAGCAGGTCATCTATCTTGGGCATGGGAAAGGCCGTGGGCTTGGTCTTGGCATTTAAGAGCCTGAAATCAACTACAAGCCTCTTTTGGGGCATGTCCCTTTTCTTCACAAAGAATACAGGACTGCCCCCCGCTGCCTTCGACTCCCGGATGAAACTGCGCTTCAAGTTGAGGTCTATGAACTCCTTGAGCTCCTGCAGCTCGTCCTCAGACATGGAATACAGTTTCTCGGCTGGCAGCGTAGCTCCTGGCAGGAGGTCAATCTTGCAGTCATAGGGCCTGTGGGGAGGCAGCTTGTCCGCTTCCTTCTCGCAGAAAACCTCCAAAAACGCTGCGTACTTGCGCGGCACTGCTTGCAGCGTGCCTAATTGTATCTGCGGGTCGTCCCCTCCTTCTTCCGGGCTAGGAAGGATGCAATGTTCCGCGCAATAGGAGGAGCCGAAGGTCAGTTGGCGCTGGTACCACGCCAATGCTGGGCTGTGCCTGTGCAGCCAACTCATGCCCAGGACTACAGGCGTGTCCGACAGGTGGGTGACATTAAAGCTGATGACTTCTCGGTGATTTCCAATCCGCATCACCATTGGTTGCGTTTGTTGTACCACCTGCCCCCCTAACAAGTCTCTGCCATCCACCGTGACAACGTTCAGGGGCAGTGTGGCTGGTAGCAGTGGTATATTGTGCTGCTGAATGAATTCCAGTCCTATAAAGTCAGCGTTACTGCCGGAGTCAATGGTGATCGGCACCTCCACAGTGCGTCCATTGGGCAATTGGAGAGACGCTGTAAGCTGCACCACTGGTTTGGGTGGGAGGGGGTCTGTGGGTTGCAAAAGTGCTGGGGATTGTTTCATTGACTTGTCTGGCTGGACCCCAGTGCCTCTTCCTCCAGCCAGACTCCGTCGTTTAACTGTTGCTGCGTTTTCAATTGAGCTGCTTCTGCGACTGTTGCCGAGGCTGCAGTGTGCTTGTGGAGCCTCTGGGGACACTCTTTCGCCATGTGCTGAGCACTGTCGCAGATGTAGCACTTCCTGTTCCCTCTAGGAGGCTTCGCTTTGACTGCTCCCGGTGTTAGGGCTCTGGTAGCTGACTGAGCCCTGGCACCTCCAATCTCCATCGGCTCTTCTCCCCCTCCCTGCGAGGGTGTGGAGTGTGCACGCGCTGCTTCTCTGGGAAAGAAGGGAGGTGCTCTGGCTGGTGCCCTTCCCCAACGCCCTTCTTCCCTGTTCCAAGGACGTTCTTCCAGATGCACCCCGATTTCCAGAGCCCTCTGGACTACTTGCTGGGTGCTCCTTGGTCTCTCCCCCCTTCCGATCTCTGCTTTTACATCTGCATTCAACCCCTCCCAAAAGAGGTCTCTGACTGGCGCAGAATCTTTTTCCCACCCCAGGGCATGAACCAATCCGAAAAAGCGTGTATGGTACTGCCTCACGCTGGCTTTGCCTTGTTTAAGTCCATGTATGTCCCTCCTGGCAATATCGACGTCTACCTTTGATAAAAAACATGAGTCCATTGCTTTAATAAAAGCCTTCGCATCTTGGAGCGCTGGATCATTGTCCCTCCATAGATTCCTCAGCCACGTTTTGGCTTCCCCATGCAAATGGGACAAGATAAACCCCACTTTCTCTCTCTCATCTCTAAAGTCTTTGTCAAGTAGATCCAGCGCAAACAGCAGGTCTGCTCTGAAGTTGGGGTACTGCTGCAAACTCCCGTCGAAATGCGATACAAGGCTGCCTCCCCTTCTCCCCAAGCCAATGCCTTCTGCCTTGGATCCCGTTTGCCCCTGTTTAGAAAGCACGTCCAACCTGACCTGGAGATCCCGGCAGGAGGTAACCATTTCCTCCTCTCTCTTCCTGGATGCAATTACCTCCGTGCTGAGTTGTGTCACCGCTTCTTGCAGGGCTTTTATCTGCTCTTCCGTCGTCATCTTGCCTGAGTTTTGTGAGCTCTGTAAGCACCCCTCCTCTGCCCTCGCTGCGTCGACTCACGTGGCGAGGTTCTTGGTGCCAAAACTTTTAAAAGAGAGACAGAGCTTACTGTCAGAGCTGGCTCCGGGTCCCAGCTCACCAAGGACCAACGCTAGCCGATAGTACCGTATCAAAGTCTTTATTGAAGAATAGTCTACATTTACAAGTCTCAGCGTCCCAGCTCTACGTCTGGACTTTAGACCGGCGAAGCTCTGTCTGGGTCTCCGCCCCCTGTGCACCAGCTCAAGACTCTAATCTTACTCCACCTCTTCCTTCTCTCTCTCTTCCTCTGGGTCTTACTACCCCCCGGGGTCTCATTCCTCCTGGACTCTTCTGACGCAGAGCTTGACCCCTCTGACTCCTCCCCCTCTCTTCGGCGGGCTTTAGGACCTGGCTCCTTACCCGGGCTGCCCACCTTGCCGCCCTCCTGCACATTTGAACTTGGCGCGCGCGCGCGTTTAACTTTCCGGATGACCGTTTCCTCGCTCCCTGACGAGGGCGTGGTCACTCCTGCCTCACGTTCTCCCTCTGCCTGCGCGCTCCCTGATCCCGATGCCTTGGACTCCTCCCCCCTACTGCACTCTGGGGGGGACGCTGGTCCGGATCTCCAGCTGCTACTCTCTGAGTCCCCTCCGGCCCCTTCTTCCCGAGGTGTCCCCCTGGGCACTCCCCTTGCCCTGACCATGGGGGCCCCTTTCTGTGAATCCTCCGAGTCACTGGAGAGACTCAGAGACCTCGGACTACTGTCGTAGCTGACATTTCCTTCGGACTCCTCCCCCTCGCTCTCCGTTTCCTCCCTCTCCTGTGACTCTGCTCCTGAACCCCTGACATCAAGATTCTTCTTTCTATGTAGTTGGAACCCAAAAGAAACTCTTTTGCCTAGTTTAGACTTATTAAACTTCGTTATGCTATTTGTGGCTGAATGAACACCGAAAGAAAAATCAAAGCTTATTTGTCCTCTTTCTATTGAGATTGACCCAAAACACCTATGCTTGATTTGGGCTGATAACAAACATGTCACTGCGTTTTTTGGGTGAATGTGCATTCTAACCCCTAAAATACCAATTTGAAATAAGCCCAATCTGAGCTTTATCATCTTCTTTTTATGTAGATG
>NW_028148548.1:0-26883 GCF_965153285.1 Podarcis tiliguerta
CCTGTGGGGAAAAAAATTTCTAAGCCCCGGGGTCACAACTTCAGCAAAAATCTGAAATCTCCAATTCACTCAAAAATGGTGCCAAACTGCTCCAAATTCTCCCCTGAAAGTTGGCGGTGGAAACAGGAAGGCTTTTTATCATAGGACATGAAAACAGACCTTGACAACTTAACCTTTGCGGAAAATTTTTTTCTAAGGCCCGGGGTCACAACTTCAGCAAAAATCTGAAATTCTCCAATTCACTCAAAAATGGTGCCAAACTGTTGCAAATTCTCCCCTGAAAGGTTTGGCGGTGGAAACAGAAGGCTTTTTATCATAGGACATGAAATCAGCCCTCAACAACTTAACCTGTGAAAAAAAAAAATTATAAGCCCCGGGGTCACAACTTCAGCAAAAATCTGAAATTCTCCAATTCACTCAAAAATGGTGCCAAACTGTTGCAAATTCTCCCCTCAAAGGTTTGGCGGTGGAAACAGAAGGCTTTTTATCATAGGACATGAAATCAGCCCTAAACAACTAAACCTGTGGGGAAAAAAATTTCTAAGCCCCGGGGTCACAACTTCAGCAAAAATCTGAAATTCTCCAATTCACTCAAAAATGGTGCAAACTGTTGCAAATTCTCCCCTGAAACGTTTGGCGGTGGAAACAGAAGGCTTTTTATCATAGGACATGAAATTCAGCCCTCAACAACTTAACCTGTGAAAAAAAAAGTTCTAAGCCCCGGGGTCACAACTTCAGCAAAAATCTGAAATTCTCCAATTCACTCAAAAATGGTGCCAAACTGTTGCAAATTCTCCCCTGAAAGGTTTGGTGGTGGAAAGAGAAGACTTGTTATCATAGGACATGAAATCAGGCCTCAACAACTTAACGTGTGAAAAAAAAATTTTCTAAGCCCCGGGGTCACAACTTCAGCAAAAATCTGAAATACTCCAATTCACTCAAAAATGGTGCCAAACTGTTGCAAATTCTCCCCTGAAAGGTTTGGCGGTGGAAACAGAAGGCTTTTTATCATAGGACATGAAATCAGCCCCCAACAACTAAACCTGTGAGAAAAAAAATTTCTAAGCCCCGGGGTCACAACTTCAGCAAAAATCTGAAATTCTCCAATTCACTCAAAAATGGTGCCAACTGTTGCAAATTCTCCCCTGAAAGGTTTGGCGGTGGAAACAGAAGGCTTTTTTATCATTGGACATGAAAATCAGCCCTCAACAACTTACCCTGTGAAAAAAAAATTTCTAAGCCCCAGGGTCACAACTTCAGCAAAAATCTGAATTCTCCAATTCACTCAAAAATGGTGCCAAACTGTTGCAAATTCTCCCCTGAAAGGTTTGGCGGTGGAAACAGAAGTCTTTTTATCATAGACATGAAAACAGACCTAGACAACTTAACGTGTGAAAAAAAATTTTCTAAGCTCCGGGGTCACAACTTCAGCAAAAATCTGAAATACTCCAATTCACTCAAAAATGGTGCCAAACTGTTGCAAATTCTCCCTGAAAGCTTTGGCGGTGGAAAACAGAAGGCTTTTTATCATAGGACATGAAATCAGCCCTCAACAACTTAACCTGTGAAAAAAAATTTCTAAGCCCGGGGTCACAACTTCAGCAAAAATCTGAATTCTCAATTCACTCAAAAATGGTGCCAAACTGTTACAATTCTCCCCTGAAAGGTTTGGCGGTGGAAACAGAAGGCTTTTTATCATAGGACATGAAATCAGCCCCAAACAACTAAACCTGTGAAAAAAAAAAATTCTAAGCCCCGGGGTCACAACTTCAGCAAAAATCTGAAATTCTCCAATCACTCAAAAAATGGTGCCAAACTGCTCCAAATTCTCCCTGAAAGATTTGGCGGTGGAAACAGAAGGCTTTTTATCATAGGACATGAAAACAGACCTTGACAACTTAACCTTTGCGGAAAATTTTTTTCTAAGGCCTGGGGTCACAACTTCAGCAAAAATCTGAAATTCTCCAATTCACTCAAAAATGGTGCCAAACTGTTGCAAATCTCCCCTGCAAAGGTTTGGCGGTGGAAACAGAAGGCTTTTATCATAGGACATGAAATCAGCTCACAACTTACCCTGTGAAAAAAAAAAATTCTAAGCCCCGGGGTCACAACTTCAGCAAAAATCTGAAATTCTCCAATTCACTCAAAAATGGTGCCAAACTGTTGCAAATTCTCCCTGAAAGGTTTGGCGATGAAAACAGAAGGCTTTTTATCATGGGACATGAAATCAGACCTTGACAACTTAACCTGTGAAAAAAAAAATTTCTAAGCCCCGGAGTCACAACTTCAGCAAAAATCTGAAATTCTCCAATTCACTCAAAAATGGTGCCAAACTGTTGCAAATTCTCCCCTGAAAGGTTTGGCGGTGAAAACAGAAGGCTTTTTATCATAGGACATGAAATCAGCCCTCAACAACTTACCCTGTGAAAAAAAAAAAATCTAAGCCCCGGGGTCACAACTTCAGCAAAAATCTGAAATTCTCCAATTCACTTAAAAATGGTGCCAAACTGTTGCAAATTCTCCCCTGAAAGGTTTGGTGGTGGAAACAGAAGACTTGTTATCATAGGACATGAAATCAGGCCTCAACAACTTAACGTGTGAAAAAAAAATTTTCTAAGCCCCGGGGTCACAACTTCAGCAAAAATCTGAAATACTCCAATTCACTCAAAAATGGTGCCAAACTGTTGCAAATTCTCCCCTGAAAGGTTTGGCGGTGGAAACAGAAGGCTTTTTATGATAGGACATGAAATCAGCCCCCAACAACTAAACCTCTGGAAAAAAAAATTTCTAAGCCCCGGGGTCACAACTTCAGCAAAAATCTGAAATTCTCCAATTCACTCAAAAATGGTGCCAAACTGTTGCAAATTCTCCCCTGAAAGGTTTGGCGGTGGAAACAGAAGGCTTTTCATCATAGGACATGAAATCAGCCCCCAACAACTAAACCTGTGAAAAAAAAAATTTCTAAGCCCCGGGGTCACAACTTCAGCAAAAATCTGAAATTCTCCAATTCACACAAAAATGGTGCCAAACTGTTGCAAATTCTCCCCTGAAAGGTTTGGCGGTGGAAACAGAAGGCTTTTTATCATGGGACATGAAATCAGCCCTCAACAACTTACCCTGTGAAAAAAAAAATTTCTAAGCCCCGGAGTCACAACTTCAGCAAAAATCTGAAATTCTCCAATTCACTCAAAAATGGTGCCAAACTGTTGCAAATTCTCCCCTGAAAGGTTTGGCGGTGGAAACAGAAGGCTTTTTATCATAGGACATGAAATCAGCCCTCAACAACTTAACTTGTGAAAAAAAAAATTTCTAAGCCCCGGGGCCACAACTTCAGCAAAAATCTGAAATTCTCCAATTCACTCAAAAATGGTGCCAAACTGTTGCAAATTCTCCCCTGAAAGGTTTGGCGGTGGAAACAGAAGGCTTTTTATCATGGGACATGAAATCAGACCTTGACAACTTAACCTGTGAAAAAAAAAAATTCTAAGCCCCGGAGTCACAACTTCAGCAAAAATCTGAAATTCTCCAATTCACTCAAAAATGGTGCCAAACTGTTGCAAATTCTCCCCTGAAAGGCTTGGCGGTGTAAACAGAAGGCTTTTTATCATAGGACATGAAATCAGCCCTCAACAACTAAACCTGTGAGAAAAAAAATTTCTAAGCCCCGGGGTCACAACTTCAGCAAAAATCTGAAATTCTCCAATTCACTCAAAAATGGTGCCAAACTGTTGCAAATTCTCCCCTGAAAGGTTTGGCGGTGGAAACAGAAGGCTTTTCATCATAGGACATGAAATCAGCCCTCAACAACTTAACCTGTGAAAAAAAAATTTCTAAGCCCCGGGGTCACAACTTCAGCAAAAATCTGAAATTCTCCAATTCACTCAAAAATGGTGCCAAACTGTTGCAAATTCTCCCCTGAAAGGTTTGGCGGTGGAAACAGAAGGCTTTTTATCACAGGACATGAAAACAGACCTCGACAACTTAGCCTGTGAAAAAAAAAAATTCTAAGCCCCGGGGTCACAACTTCAGCAAAAATCTGAAATTCTCCAATTCACTCAAAAATGGTGCCAAACTGTTGCAAATTCTCCCCTGAAACGTTTGGCGGTGGAAACAGAAGGCTTTTTATCATAGGACATGAAATCAGCCCTCAACAACTAAACCTGTGAAAAAAAAAATTCTAAGCCCCGGGGTCACAACTTCAGCAAAAATCTGAAATTCTCCAATTCACTCAAAAATGGTGCCAAACTGTTGCAAATTCTCCCCTGAAAGGTTTGGCGGTGGAAACAGAAGGCTTTTCATCATAGGACATGAAATCAGCCCTCAACAACTTAACCTGTGAAAAAAAAATTTCTAAGCCCCGGGGTCACAACTTCAGCAAAAATCTGAAATTCTCCAATTCACTCAAAAATGGTGCCAAACTGTTGCAAATTCTCCCCTGAAAGGTTTGGCGGTGGAAACAGAAGGCTTTTTATCACAGGACATGAAAACAGACCTCGACAACTTAGCCTGTGAAAAAAAAAAATTCTAAGCCCCGGGGTCACAACTTCAGCAAAAATCTGAAATTCTCCAATTCACTCAAAAATGGTGCCAAACTGTTGCAAATTCTCCCCTGAAACGTTTGGCGGTGGAAACAGAAGGCTTTTTATCATAGGACATGAAATCAGCCCTCAACAACTAAACCTGTGAAAAAAAAAATTCTAAGCCCCGGGGTCACAACTTCAGCAAAAATCTGAAATTCTCCAATTCACTCAAAAATGGTGCCAAACTGTTGCAAATTCTCCCCTGAAAGGTTTGGCGGTGGAAACAGAAGGCTTTTAATCATAGGACATGAAATCAGCCCTCAACAACTTAACCTGTGAAAAAAAAATATCTAAGACCCGGGGTCACAAATTCAGCAAAAATCTGAAATTCTCCAATTCACTCAAAAATGGTGCCAAACTGTTGCAAATTCTCCCCTGAAAGGTTTGGCGGTGGAAACAGAAGGCTTTTTATCATGGGACATGAAATCAGACCTTGACAACTTAACCTGTGAAAAAAAAAATTTCTAAGCCCCGGAGTCACAACTTCAGCAAAAATCTGAAATTCTCCAATTCACTCAAAAATGGTGCCAAACTGTTGCAAATTCTCCCCTGACAGGTTTGGCGTTGGAAACAGAAGGCTTTTTATCATAGGACATGAAATCAGCCCTCAACAACTTACCCTGTGAAAAAAAAAAATTCTAAGCCCCGGGGTCACAACTTCAGCAAAAATCTGAAATTCTCCAATTCACTCAAAAATGGTGCCAAACTGTTGCAAATTCTCCCCTGAAAGGTTTGGCGGTGGAAACAGAAGGCTTTTTATCATAGGACATGAAATCAGCCCTCAACAACTTAACCTGTGAAAAAAAAATTTCTAAGCCCCGGGGTCACAACTTCAGCAAAAATCTGAAATTCTCCAATTCACTCAAAAATGGTGCCAAACTATTGCAAATTCTCCCCTGAAAGGTTTGGTGGTGGAAACAGAAGACTTGTTATCATAGGACATGAAATCAGGCCTCAACAACTTAACGTGTGAAAAAAAAATTTTCTAAGCCCCGGGGTCACAACTTCAGCAAAAATCTGAAATTCTCCAATTCACTCAAAAATGGTGCCAAACTGTTGCAAATTCTCCCCTGAAAGGTTTGGCGGTGGAAACAGAAGGCTTTTTATCATAGGACATGAAATCAGCCCCCAACAACTAAACCTGTGAAAAAAAAAATTTCTAAGCCCCAGAGTCACAACTTCAGCAAAAATCTGAAATTCTCCAATTCACTCAAAAATGGTGCCAAACTGTTGCAAATTCTCCCCTGACAGGTTTGCGGTGGAAACAGAAGGCTTTTTATCATAGGACATGAAATCAGCCCTCAACAACTTACCCTGTGAAAAAAAAAAATTCTAAGCCCCGGGGTCACAACTTCAGCAAAAATCTGAAATTCTCCAATTCACTCAAAAATGGTGCCAAACTGTTGCAAATTCTCCCCTGAAAGGTTTGGCGGTGGAAACAGAAGGCTTTTTATCATAGGACATGAAATCAGCCCTCAACAACTTAACCTGTGAAAAAAAAAATTCTAAGCCCCGGGGTCACAACTTCAGCAAAAATCTGACATTCTCCAATTCACTCAAAAATGGTGCCAAACTGTTGCAAATTCTCCCCTGAAAGGTATGGCGGTGGAAAAGAAGGCTTTTTATCATAGGACATGAAATCAGCCCTCAACAACTTAACCTGTGAAAAAAAAAATTTGAAGCTCCGGGGTCACAACTTCAGCAAAAATCTGAAATTCTCCAATTCACTCAAAAATGGTGCCAAACTGTTGCAAATTCTCCCCTGAAAGGCTTGGCGGTGGAAACAGAAGGCTTTTTATCATAGGACATGAAATCAGCCCTCAACAACTAAACTTGTGAGAAAAAAAATTTCTAAGCCCCGGGGTCACAACTTCAGCAAAAATCTGAAATTCTCCAATTCACTCAAAAATGGTGCCAAACTGTTGCAAATTCTCCCCTGAAAGGTTTGGCGGTGGAAACAGAAGGCTTTTCATCATAGGACATGAAATCAGCCCTCAACAACTTAACCTGTGAAAAAAAAATTTCTAAGCCCCGGGGTCACAACTTCAGCAAAAATCTGAAATTCTCCAATTCACTCAAAAATGGTGCCAAACTGTTGCAAATTCTCCCCTGAAAGGTTTGGCGGTGGAAACAGAAGGCTTTTTATCACAGGACATGAAAACAGACCTCGACAACTTAGCCTGTGAAAAAAAAAAATTCTAAGCCCCGGGGTCACAACTTCAGCAAAAATCTGAAATTCTCCAATTCACTCAAAAATGGTGCCAAACTGTTGCAAATTCTCCCCTCAAAGATTTGGCGGTGGAAACAGAAGGCTTTTTATCATAGGACATGAAATCAGCCTTCCAAGATATAAGCTGTGGGGAAAAAAAATTCTAAGCCCCAGGGTCACAACATCAGCAAAAATCTGAAATTCTCCAATTCACTCAAAAATGGTGCCAAACTGTTGCAAATTCTCCCCTGAAACGTTTGGCGGTGGAAACAGAAGGCTTTTTATCATGGGACATGAAATCAGACCTTGACAACTTAGCCTGTGAAAAAAAAAATTTCTAAGCCCCGGAGTCACAACTTCAGCAAAAATCTGAAATTCTCCAATTCACTCAAAAATGGTGCCAAACTGTTGCAAATTCTCCCCTGACAGGTTTGGCGGTGGAAACAGAAGGCTTTTTATCATAGGACATGAAATCAGCCCTCAACAACTTACCCTGTGAAAAAAAAAAATTCTAAGCCCCGGGGTCACAACTTCAGCAAAAATCTGAAATTCTCCAATTCACTCAAAAATGGTGCCAAACTGTTGCAAATTCTCCCCTGAAAGGTTTGGTGGTGGAAACAGAAGGCTTTTTATCATAGGACATGAAATCAGCCCTCAACAACTTAACCTGTGAAAAAAAAAATTCTAAGCCCCGGGGTCACAACTTCAGCAAAAATCTGACATTCTCCAATTCACTCAAAAATGGTGCCAAACTGTTGCAAATTCTCCCCTGAAAGGTATGGCGGTGGAAAAGAAGGCTTTTTATCATAGGACATGAAATCAGCCCTCAACAACTTAACCTGTGAAAAAAAAAATTCGAAGCCCCGGGGTCACAACTTCAGCAAAAATCTGAAATTCTCCAATTCACTCAAAAATGGTGCCAAACTGTTGCAAATTCTCCCCTGAAAGGTTTGGCGGTGGAAACAGAAGGCTTTTTATCATAGGACATGAAATCAGCCCTCAACAACTAAACCTGTGAGAAAAAAAATTTCTAAGCCCCGGGGTCACAACTTCAGCAAAAATCTGAAATTCTCCAATTCACTCAAAAATGGTGCCAAACTGTTGCAAATTCTCCCCTGAAAGGTTTGGCGGTGGAAACAGAAGGCTTTTCATCATAGGACATGAAATCAGCCCTCAACAACTTAACCTGTGAAAAAAAAAATTCTAAGCCCCGGGGTCACAACTTCAGCAAAAATCTGAAATTCTCCAATTCACTCAAAAATGGTGCCAAACTGTTGCAAATTCTCCCCTGAAACGTTTGGCGGTGGAAACAGAAGGCTTTTTATCATAGGACATGAAATCAGCCCTCAACAACTAAACCTGTGAAAAAAAAAATTTCTAAGCCCCGGGGTCACAACTTCAGCAAAAATCTGAAATTCTCCAATTCACTCAAAAATGGTGCCAAACTGTTGCAAATTCTCCCCTGAAAGGTTTGGCGGTGAAAACAGAAGGCCTTTTATCATAGGACATGAAATCAGCCCTCAACAACTTAACCTGTGAAAAAAAAAAATTCTAAGCCCCGGGGTCACAACTTCAGCAAAAATCTGAAATTCTCCAATTCACTCAAAAATGGTGCCAAACTGTTGCAAATTCTCCCCTCAAAGATTTGGCGGTGGAAACAGAAGGCTTTTTATCATAGGACATGAAATCAGCCCTAAACAACTAAACCTGTGGGGAAAAAAATTTCTAAGCCCCGGGGTCACAACTTCAGCAAAAATCTGAAATTCTCCAATTCACTCAAAAATGGTGCCAAACTGTTGCAAATTCTCCCCTGAAAGGTTTGGCGGTGGAAACAGAAGGCTTTTCATCATAGGACATGAAATCAGCCCTCAACAACTTAACCTGTGAAAAAAAATTTTCTAAGCCCCGGGGTCACAACTTCAGCAAAAATCTGAAATTCTCCAATTCACTCAAAAATGGTTCCAGACTTTTCCAAATTCTCCCCTGAAAGGTTTGGCGGTGGAAACAGAAGGCTTTTTATCATAGGACATGAAATCAGACCTTGACAACTTAACCTGTGAAAAAAAAATTTCTAAGCCCCGGGGTCACAACTTCAGCAAAAATCTGAAATTCTCCAATTCACTCAAAAATGGTGCCAAACTGTTGCAAATTCTCCCCTGAAAGGTTTGGTGGTGGAAACAGAAGACTTGTTATCATAGGACATGAAATCAGCCCTCAACAACTTAACCTGTGAAAAAAAAAATTCTAAGCCCCGGGGTCACAACTTCAGCAAAAATCTGTCATTCTCCAATTCACTCAAAAATGGTGCCAAACTGTTGCAAATTCTCCCCTGAAAGGTATGGCGGTGGAAAAGAAGGCTTTTTATCATAGGACATGAAATCAGCCCTCAACAACTTAACCTGTGAAAAAAAAAATTCGAAGCCCCGGGGTCACAACTTCAGCAAAAATCTGAAATTCTCCAATTCACTCAAAAATGGTGCCAAACTGTTGCAAATTCTCCCCTGAAAGGCTTGGCGGTGGAAACAGAAGGCTTTTTATCATAGGACATGAAATCAGCCCTCAACAACTAAACCTGTGAGAAAAAAAATTTCTAAGCCCCGGGGTCACAACTTCAGCAAAAATCTGAAATTCTCCAATTCACTCAAAAATGGTGCCAAACTGTTGCAAATTCTCCCCTGAAAGGTTTGGCGGTGGAAACAGAAGGCTTTTCATCATAGGACATGAAATCAGCCCTCAACAACTTAACCTGTGAAAAAAAAAATTCTAAGCCCCGGGGTCACAACTTCAGCAAAAATCTGAAATTCTCCAATTCACTCAAAAATGGTGCCAAACTGTTGCAAATTCTCCCCTGAAAGGTTTGGCGGTGGAAACAGAAGGCTTTTTATCACAGGACATGAAAACAGACCTCGACAACTTAGCCTGTGAAAAAAAAAAATTCTAAGCCCCGGGGTCACAACTTCAGCAAAAATCTGAAATTCTCCAATTCACTCAAAAATGGTGCCAAACTGTTGCAAATTCTCCCCTGAAACGTTTGGCGGTGGAAACAGAAGGCTTTTTATCATAGGACATGAAATCAGCCCTCAACAACTAAACCTGTGAAAAAAAAAATTTCTAAGCCCCGGGGTCACAACTTCAGCAAAAATCTGAAATTCTCCAATTCACTCAAAAATGGTGCCAAACTGTTGCAAATTCTCCCCTGAAAGGTTTGGCGGTGAAAACAGAAGGCTTTTTATCATAGGACATGAAATCAGCCCTCAACAACTTAACCTGTGAAAAAAAAAAATTCTAAGCCCCGGGGTCACAACTTCAGCAAAAATCTGAAATTCTCCAATTCACTCAAAAATGGTGCCAAACTGTTGCAAATTCTCCCCTCAAAGATTTGGCGGTGGAAACAGAAGGCTTTTTATCATAGGACATGAAATCAGCCCTAAACAACTAAACCTGTGGGGGAAAAAATTTCTAAGCCCCGGGGTCACAACTTCAGCAAAAATCTGAAATTCTCCAATTCACTCAAAAATGGTGCCAAACTGTTGCAAATTCTCCCCTGAAAGGTTTGGCGGTGGAAACAGAAGGCTTTTCATCATAGGACATGAAATCAGCCCTCAACAACTTAACCTGTGAAAAAAAATTTTCTAAGCCCCGGGGTCACAACTTCAGCAAAAATCTGAAATTCTCCAATTCACTCAAAAATGGTTCCAGACTTTTCCAAATTCTCCCCTGAAAGGTTTGGCGGTGGAAACAGAAGGCTTTTTATCATAGGACATGAAATCAGACCTTGACAACTTAACCTGTGAAAAAAAAATTTCTAAGCCCCGGGGTCACAACTTCAGCAAAAATCTGAAATTCTCCAATTCACTCAAAAATGGTGCCAAACTGTTGCAAATTCTCCCCTGAAAGGTTTGGTGGTGGAAACAGAAGACTTGTTATCATAGGACATGAAATCAGGCCTCAACAACTTAACGTGTGAAAAAAAAAATTTCTAAGCCCCGGGGTCACAACTTCAGCAAAAATCTGAAATTCTCCAATTCACTCAAAAATGGTGCCAAACTTTTGCAAATTCTCCCCTGACAGGTTTGGCGGTGGAAACAGAAGGCTTTTTATCATAGGACATGAAATCAGCCCTCAACAACTTACCCTGTGAAAAAAAAAAATTCTAAGCCCCGGGGTCACAACTTCAGCAAAAATCTGAAATTCTCCAATTCACTCAAAAATGGTGCCAAACTGTTGCAAATTCTCCCCTGAAAGGTTTGGCGGTGGAAACAGAAGGCTTTTTATCATAGGACATGAAATCAGCCCTCAACAACTTAACCTGTGAAAAAAAAAAATTCTAAGCCCCGGGGTCACAACTTCAGCAAAAATCTGACATTCTCCAATTCACTCAAAAATGGTGCCAAACTGTTGCAAATTCTCCCCTGAAAGGTATGGCGGTGGAAAAGAAGGCTTTTTATCATAGGACATGAAATCAGCCCTCAACAACTTACCCTGTGAAAAAAAAAAATTCTAAGCCCCGGGGTCACAACTTCAGCAAAAATCTGAAATTCTCCAATTCACTCAAAAATGGTGCCAAACTGTTGCAAATTCTCCCCTGAAAGGTTTGGCGGTGGAAACAGAAGGCTTTTTATCATAGGACATGAAATCAGCCCTCAACAACTTAACCTGTGAAAAAAAAAAATTCTAAGCCCCGGGGTCACAACTTCAGCAAAAATCTGACATTCTCCAATTCACTCAAAAATGGTGCCAAACTGTTGCAAATTCTCCCCTGAAAGGTATGGCGGTGGAAAAGAAGGCTTTTTATCATAGGACATGAAATCAGCCCTCAACAACTTACCCTGTGGAAAAAAAAAATTCGAAGCCCCGGGGTCACAACTTCAGCAAAAATCTGAAATTCTCCAATTCACTCAAAAATGGTGCCAAACTGTTGCAAATTCTCCCCTGAAAGGCTTGGCGGTGGAAACAGAAGGCTTTTTATCATAGGACATGAAATCAGCCCTCAACAACTAAACCTGTGAGAAAAAAAATTTCTAAGCCCCGGGGTCACAACTTCAGCAAAAATCTGAAATTCTCCAATTCACTCAAAAATGGTGCCAAACTGTTGCAAATTCTCCCCTGAAAGGTTTGGCGGTGGAAACAGAAGGCTTTTCATCATAGGACATGAAATCAGCCCTCAACAACTTAACCTGTGAAAAAAAAATTTCTAAGCCCCGGGGTCACAACTTTAGCAAAAATCTGAAATTCTCCAATTCACTCAAAAATGGTGCCAAACTGTTGCAAATTCTCCCCTGAAAGGTTTGGCGGTGGAAACAGAAGGCTTTTTATCACAGGACATGAAAACAGACCTCGACAACTTAGCCTGTGAAAAAAAAATTTTCTAAGCCCCGGGGTCACAACTTCAGCAAAAATCTGAAATTCTCCAATTCACTCAAAAATGGTGCCAAACTGTTTCAAATTCTCCCCTGAAACGTTTGGCGGTGGAAACAGAAGGCTTTTTATCATAGGACATGAAATCAGCCCTCAACAACTAAACCTGTGAAAAAAAAAATTTCTAAGCACCGGGGTCACAACTTCAGCAAAAATCTGAAATTCTCCAATTCACTCAAAAACGGTGCCAAACTGTTGCAAATTGTCCCCTGAAAGGTTTGGCGGTGAAAACAGAAGGCTTTTTATCATAGGACATGAAATCAGCCCTCAACAACTTAACCTGTGAAAAAAAAAAATTCTGAGCCCCGGGGTCACAACTTCAGCAAAAATCTGAAATTCTCCAATTCACTCAAAAATGGTGCCAAACTGTTGCAAATTCTCCCCTCAAAGATTTGGCGGTGGAAACAGAAGGCTTTTTATCATAGGACATGAAATCAGCCCTAAACAACAAAACCTGTGGGGAAAAAAATTTCTAAGCCCAGGGGTCACAACTTCAGCAAAAATCTGAAATTCTCCAATTCACTCAAAAATGGTGCCAAACTGTTGCAAATTCTCCCCTGAAAGGTTTGGCGGTGGAAACAGAAGGCTTTTCATCATAGGACATGAAATCAGCCCTCAACAACTTAACCTGTGAAAAAAATTTTTCTAAGACCCGGGGTCACAACTTCAGCAAAAATCTGAAATTCTCCAATTCACTCAAAAATGGTGCCAGACTTTTCCAAATTCTCCCCTGAAAGGTTTGGCGGTGGAAACAGAAGGCTTTTTATCATAGGACATGAAATCAGACATTGACAACTTAACCTGTGAAAAAAAAATTTCTAAGCCCCGGGGTCACAACTTCAGCAAAAATCTGAAATTCTCCAATTCACTCAAAAATGGTGCCAAACTGTTGCAAATTCTCCCCTGAAAGGTTTGGTGGTGGAAACAGAAGACTTGTTATCATAGGACATGAAATCAGGCCTCAACAACTTAACGTGTGGAAAAAAAAATTTCTAAGCCCCGGGGTCACAACTTCAGCAAAAATCTGAAATTCTCCAATTCACTCAAAAATGGTGCCAAACTGTTGCAAATTCTCCCCTGAAAGGTTTGGCGGTGGAAACAGAAGGCTTTTTATCATAGGACATGAAATCAGCCCCCAACAACTAAACCTGTGAAAAAAAAAGTTTCTAAGCCCCGGGGTCACAACTTCAGCAAAAATCTGAAATTCTCCAATTCACTCAAAAATGGTGCCAAACTGTTGCAAATTCTCCCCTGAAAGGTTTGGCGGTGGAAACAGAAGGCTTTTTATCATGGGACATGAAATCAGACCTTGACAACTTAACCTGTGAAAAAAAAAATTTCTAAGCCCCGGAGTCACAACTTCAGCAAAAATCTGAAATTCTCCAATTCACTCAAAAATGGTGCCAAACTGTTGCAAATTCTCCCCTGAAAGGTTTGGCGGTGGAAACAGAAGGCTTTTTATCATAGGACATGAAATCAGCCCTAAACAACTAAACCTGTGGAAAAAAAAATTTCTAAGCCCCGGGGTCACAACTTCAGCAAAAATCTGAAATTCTCCAATGCACTCAAAAATGGTGCCAGACTTTTCCAAATTCTCCCCTGAAAGGTTTGGCGGTGGAAACAGAAGGCTTTTTATCATAGGACATGAAATCAGACCTTGACAACTTAACCTGTGAAAAAAAAATTTCTAAGCCCCGGGGTCACAACTTCAGCAAAAATCTGAAATTCTCCAATTCACTCAAAAATGGTGCCAAACTGTTGCAAATTCTCCCCTGAAAGGTTTGGTGGTGGAAACAGAAGACTTGTTATCATAGGACATGAAATCAGGCCTCAACAACTTAACGTGTGAAAAAAAAATTTTCTAAGCCCCGGGGTCACAACTTCAGCAAAAATCTGAAATTCTCCAATTCACTCAAAAATGGTGCCAAACTGTTGCAAATTCTCCCCTGAAACGTTTGGCGGTGGAAACAGAAGGCTTTTTATCATAGGACATGAAATCAGCCCCCAACAACTAAACCTGTGAAAAAAAAAATTTCTAAGCCCCGGGGTCACAACTTCAGCAAAAATCTGAAATTCTCCAATTCACTCAAAAATGGTGCCAAACTGTTGCAAATTCTCCCCTGAAAGGTTTGGCGGTGGAAACAGAAGGCTTTTTATCATGGGACATGAAATCAGACCTTGACAACTTAACCTGTGAAAAAAAAAATTTCTAAGCCCCGGAGTCACAACTTCAGCAAAAATCTGAAATTCTCCAATTCACTCAAAAATGGTGCCAAACTGTTGCAAATTCTCCCCTGAAAGGTTTGGCGGTGGAAACAGAAGGCTTTTTATCATAGGACATGAAATCAGCCCTAAACAACTAAACCTGTGGGGAAAAAAATTTCTCAGCCCCGGGGTCACAACTTCAGCAAAAATCTGAAATTCTCCAATTCACTCAAAAATGGTGCCAAACTGTTTCAAATTCTCCCCTGAAAGGTTTGGCGGTGGAAACAGAAGGCTTTTTATCATAGGACATGAAATCAGCCCTCAACAACTTAACCTTTGGAAAAAAAAAAATCTAAGCCCCGGGGTCACAACTTCAGCAAAAATCTGACATTCTCCAATTCACTCAAAAATGGTGCCAAACTGTTGCAAATTCTCCCCTGAAAGGTTTGGTGGTGGAAACAGAAGACTTGTTATCATAGGACATGAAATCAGGCCTCAACAACTTAACGTGTGAAAAAAAAATTTTCTAAGCCCCGGGGTCACAACTTCAGCAAAAATCTGAAATTCTCCAATTCACTCAAAAATGGTGCCAAACTGTTGCAAATTCTCCCCTGACAGGTTTGGCGGTGGAAACAGAAGGCTTTTTATCATAGGACATGAAATCAGCCCTCAACAACTTACCCTGTGAAAAAAAAAAATTCTAAGCCCCGGGGTCACAACTTCAGCAAAAATCTGAAATTCTCCAATTCACTCAAAAATGGTGCCAAACTGTTGCAAATTCTCCCCTGAAAGGTTTGGCGGTGGAAACAGAAGGCTTTTTATCATAGGACATGAAATCAGCCCTCAACAACTTAACCTGTGAAAAAAAAAAAATCTAAGCCCCGGGGTCACAACTTCAGCAAAAATCTGACATTCTCCAATTCACTCAAAAATGGTGCCAAACTGTTGCAAATTCTCCCCTGAAAGGTATGGCGGTGGAAAAGAAGGCTTTTTATCATAGGACATGAAATCAGCCCTCAACAACTTAACCTGTGAAAAAAAAAATTCGAAGCCCCGGGGTCACAACTTCAGCAAAAATCTGAAATTCTCCAATTCACTCAAAAATGGTGCCAAACTGTTGCAAATTCTCCCCTGAAAGGTTTGGCGGTGGAAACAGAAGGCTTTTTATCATGGGACATGAAATCAGACCTTGACAACTTAACCTGTGAAAAAAAAAATTTCTAAGCCCCGGAGTCACAACTTCAGCAAAAATCTGAAATTCTCCAATTCACTCAAAAATGGTGCCAAACTGTTGCAAATTCTCCCCTGAAAGGTTTGGCGGTGGAAACAGAAGGCTTTTTATCATAGGACATGAAATCAGCCCTAAACAACTAAACCTGTGGGGAAAAAAATTTCTAAGCCCCGGGGTCACAACTTCAGCAAAAATCTGAAATTCTCCAATTCACTCAAAAATGGTGCCAAACTGTTTCAAATTCTCCCCTGAAAGGTTTGGCGGTGGAAACAGAAGGCTTTTTATCATAGGACATGAAATCAGCCCTCAACAACTTAACCTTTGGAAAAAAAAAAATCTAAGCCCCGGGGTCACAACTTCAGCAAAAATCTGACATTCTCCAATTCACTCAAAAATGGTGCCAAACTGTTGCAAATTCTCCCCTGAAAGGTTTGGTGGTGGAAACAGAAGACTTGTTATCATAGGACATGAAATCAGGCCTCAACAACTTAACGTGTGAAAAAAAAATTTTCTAAGCCCCGGGGTCACAACTTCAGCAAAAATCTGAAATTCTCCAATTCACTCAAAAATGGTGCCAAACTGTTGCAAATTCTCCCCTGACAGGTTTGGCGGTGGAAACAGAAGGCTTTTTATCATAGGACATGAAATCAGCCCTCAACAACTTACCCTGTGAAAAAAAAAAATTCTAAGCCCCGGGGTCACAACTTCAGCAAAAATCTGAAATTCTCCAATTCACTCAAAAATGGTGCCAAACTGTTGCAAATTCTCCCCTGAAAGGTTTGGCGGTGGAAACAGAAGGCTTTTTATCATAGGACATGAAATCAGCCCTCAACAACTTAACCTGTGAAAAAAAAAAAATCTAAGCCCCGGGGTCACAACTTCAGCAAAAATCTGACATTCTCCAATTCACTCAAAAATGGTGCCAAACTGTTGCAAATTCTCCCCTGAAAGGTATGGCGGTGGAAAAGAAGGCTTTTTATCATAGGACATGAAATCAGCCCTCAACAACTTAACCTGTGAAAAAAAAAATTCGAAGCCCCGGGGTCACAACTTCAGCAAAAATCTGAAATTCTCCAATTCACTCAAAAATGGTGCCAAACTGTTGCAAATTCTCCCCTGAAAGGCTTGGCGGTGGAAACAGAAGGCTTTTTATCATAGGACATGAAATCAGCCCTCAACAACTAAACCTGTGAGAAAAAAAATTTCTAAGCCCCGGGGTCACAACTTCAGCAAAAATCTGAAATTCTCCAATTCACTCAAAAATGGTGCCAAACTGTTGCAAATTCTCCCCTGAAAGGTTTGGCGGTGGAAACAGAAGGCTTTTTATCACAGGACATGAAAACAGACCTCGACAACTTAGCCTGTGAAAAAAAAATTTTCTAAGCCCCGGGGTCACAACTTCAGCAAAAATCTGAAATTCTCCAATTCACTCAAAAATGGTGCCAAACTGTTGCAAATTCTCCCCTGAAACGTTTGGCGGTGGAAACAGAAGGCTTTTTATCATAGGACATGAAATCAGCCCTCAACAACTAAACCTGTGAAAAAAAAAATTTCTAAGCACCGGGGTCACAACTTCAGCAAAAATCTGAAATTCTCCAATTCACTCAAAAATGGTGCCAAACTGTTGCAAATTCTCCCCTGAAAGGTTTGGCGGTGAAAACAGAAGGCTTTTTATCATGGGACATGAAATCAGACCTTGACAACTTAACCTGTGAAAAAAAAAAATTCTAAGCCCCGGGGTCACAACTTCAGTAAAAATCTGAAATTCTCCAATTCACTCAAAAATGGTGCCAAACTGTTGCAAATTCTCCCCTGAAACGTTTGGCGGTGGAAACAGAAGACTTGTTATCATAGGACATGAAATCAGGCCTCAACAACTTAACCTGTGAAAAAAAAAAATTCTAAGCCCCGGGGTCACAACTTCAGCAAAAATCTGAAATTCTCCAATTCACTCAAAAATGGTGCCAGACTTTTCCAAATTCTCCCCTGAAAGGTTTGGCGGTGGAAACAGAAGGCTTTTTATCATAGGACATGAAGTCAGACCTTGACAACTTAACCTGTGAAAAAAAAATTTCTAAGCCCCGGGGTCACAACTTCAGCAAAAATCTGAAATTCTCCAATTCACTCAAAAATGGTGCCAAACTGTTGCAAATTCTCCCCTGAAAGGTTTGGTGGTGGAAACAGAAGACTTGTTATCATAGGACATGAAATCAGGCCTCAACAACTTAACGTGTGAAAAAAAAATTTTCTAAGCCCCGGGGTCACAACTTCAGCAAAAATCTGAAATTCTCCAATTCACTCAAAAATGGTGCCAAACTGTTGCAAATTCTCCCCTGAAAGGTTTGGCGGTGGAAACAGAAGGCTTTTTATCATAGGACATGAAATCAGCCCCCAACAACTAAACCTGTGAAAAAAAAAATTTCTAAGCCCCGGGGTCACAACTTCAGCAAAAATCTGAAATTCTCCAATTCACTCAAAAATGGTGCCAAACTGTTGCAAATTCTCCCCTGAAAGGTTTGGCGGTGGAAACAGAAGGCTTTTTATCATGGGACATGAAATTAGACCTTGACAACTTAACCTGTGGAAAAAAAATTTTCTAAGCTCCGGAGTCACAACTTCAGCAAAAATCTGAAATTCTCCAATTCACTCAAAAATGGTGCCAAACTGTTGCAAATTCTCCCCTGAAAGGTTTGGCGGTGGAAACAGAAGGCTTTTTATCATAGGACATGAAATCAGCCCTAAACAACTAAACCTGTGGGAAAAAAAATTTCTAAGCCCCGGGGTCACAACTTCAGCAAAAATCTGAAATTCTCCAATTCACTCAAAAATGGTGCCAAACTGTTGCAAATTGGCCCCTGAAAGGTTTGGCGGTGGAAACAGAAGGCTTTTCATCATAGGACATGAAATCAGCCCTCAACAACTTAACCTGTGAAAAAAAAATTTCTAAGCCCCGGGGTCACAACTTCAGCAAAAATCTGAAATTCTCCAATGCACTCAAAAATGGTGCCAGACTTTTCCAAATTCTCCCCTGAAAGGTTTGGCGGTGGAAACAGAAGGCTTTTTATCATAGGACATGAAATCAGACCTTGACAACTTAACCTGTGAAAAAAAAATTTCTAAGCCCCGGGGTCACAACTTCAGCAAAAATCTGAAATTCTCCAATTCACTCAAAAATGGTGCCAAACTGTTGCAAATTCTCCCCTGAAAGGTTTGGTGGTCGAAACAGAAGACTTGTTATCATAGGACATGAAATCAGGCCTCAACAACTTAACGTGTGAAAAAAAAATTTTCTAAGCCCCGGGGTCACAACTTCAGCAAAAATCTGAAATTCTCCAATTCACTCAAAAATGGTGCCAAACTGTTGCAAATTCTCCCCTGAAAGGTTTGGCGGTGGAAACAGAAGGCTTTTTATCATAGGACATGAAATCAGCCCCCAACAACTAAACCTGTGAAAAAAAAAATTTCTAAGCCCCGGGGTCACAACTTCAGCAAAAATCTGAAATTCTCCAATTCACTCAAAAATGGTGCCAAACTGTTGCAAATTCTCCCCTGAAAGGTTTGGCGGTGGAAACAGAAGGCTTTTTATCATGGGACATGAAATCAGACCTTGACAACTTAACCTGTGAAAAAAAAATTTTCTAAGCCCCGGAGTCACAACTTCAGCAAAAATCTGAAATTCTCCAATTCACTCAAAAATGGTGCCAAACTGTTGCAAATTCTCCCCTGAAAGGTTTGGCGGTGGAAACAGAAGGCTTTTTATCATAGGACATGAAATCAGCCCTAAACAACTAAACCTGTGGGAAAAAAAATTTCTAAGCCCCGGGGTCACAACTTCAGCAAAAATCTGAAATTCTCCAATTCACTCAAAAATGGTGCCAAACTGTTTCAAATTCTCCCCTGAAAGGTTTGGCGGTGGAAACAGAAGGCTTTTTATCATAGGACATGAAATCAGCCCTCAACAACTTAACCTGTGAAAAAAAAAAATTCTAAGCCCCGGGGTCACAACTTCAGCAAAAATCTGACATTCTCCAATTCACTCAAAAATGGTGCCAAACTGTTGCAAATTCTCCCCTGAAAGGTTTGGCGGTGGAAACAGAAGGCTTTTTATCATAGGACATGAAATCAGCCCTCAACAACTTAACCTGTGAAAAAAAAAATTCTAAGCCCCGGGGTCACAACTTCAGCAAAAATCTGAAATTCTCCAATTCACTCAAAAATGGTGCCAAACTGTTGCAAATTCTCCCCTGAAAGGTATGGCGGTGGAAACAGAAGGCTTTTTATCATAGGACATGAAATCAGCCCTAAACAACTAAACCTGTGAAAAAAAAATTTCTAAGCCCCGGGGTCACAACTTCAGCAAAAATCTGAAATTCTCCAATTCACTCAAAAATGGTGCCAAACTGTTGCAAATTGGCCCCTGAAAGGTTTGGCGGTGGAAACAGAAGGCTTTTCATCATAGGACATGAAATCAGCCCTCAACAACTTAACCTGTGAAAAAAAAATTTCTAAGCCCCGGGGTCACAACGTCAGCAAAAATCTGAAATTCTCCAATGCACTCAAAAATGGTGCCAGACTTTTCCAAATTCTCCCCTGAAAGGTTTGGCGGTGGAAACAGAAGGCTTTTTATCATAGGACATGAAATCAGACCTTGACAACTTAACCTGTGAAAAAAAAATTTCTAAGCCCCGGGGTCACAACTTCAGCAAAAATCTGAAATTCTCCAATTCACTCAAAAATGGTGCCAAACTGTTGCAAATTCTCCCCTGAAAGGTTTGGTGGTGGAAACAGAAGACTTGTTATCATAGGACATGAAATCAGGCCTCAACAACTTAACGTGTGAAAAAAAAATTTTCTAAGCCCCGGGGTCACAACTTCAGCAAAAATCTGAAATTCTCCAATTCACTCAAAAATGGTGCCAAACTGTTGCAAATTCTCCCCTGAAACGTTTGGCGGTGGAAACAGAAGGCTTTTTATCATAGGACATGAAATCAGCCCCCAACAACTAAACCTGTGAAAAAAAAAATTTCTAAGCCCCGGGGTCACAACTTCAGCAAAAATCTGAAATTCTCCAATTCACTCAAAAATGGTGCCAAACTGTTGCAAATTCTCCCCTGAAAGGTTTGGCGGTGGAAACAGAAGGCTTTTTATCATGGGACATGAAATCAGACCTTGACAACTTAACCTGTGAAAAAAAAAATTTCTAAGCCCCGGAGTCACAACTTCAGCAAAAATCTGAAATTCTCCAATTCACTCAAAAATGGTGCCAAACTGTTGCAAATTCTCCCCTGAAAGGTTTGGCGGTGGAAACAGAAGGCTTTTTATCATAGGACATGAAATCAGCCCTAAACAACTAAACCTGTGGAAAAAAAAATTTCTAAGCCCCGGGGTCCCAACTTCAGCAAAAATCTGAAATTCTCCAATTCACTCAAAAATGGTGCCAAACTGTTGCAAATTCTCCCCTGAAAGGTTTGGCGGTGGAAACAGAAGGCTTTTTATCATGGGACATGAAATCAGACCTTGACAACTTAACCTGTGAAAAAAAAAAATTCTAAGCCCCGGAGTCACAACTTCAGCAAAAATCTGAAATTCTCCAATTCACTCAAAAATGGTGCCAAACTGTTGCAAATTCTCCCCTGAAAGGTTTGGCGGTGGAAACAGAAGGCTTTTTATCTTAGGACATGAAATCAGCCCTAAACAACTAAACCTGTGGAAAAAAAAATTTCTAAGCCCCGGGGTCACAACTTCAGCAAAAATCTGAAATTCTCCAATTCACTCAAAAATTGTGCCAAACTGTTGCAAATTCTCCCCTGAAAGGTTTGGCGGTGGAAACAGAAGGCTTTTTATCATAGGACATGAAATCAGCCCTCAACAACTTAACCTGTGAAAAAAAAAAATTCTAAGCCCCGGGGTCACAACTTCAGCAAAAATCTGACATTCTCCAATTCACTCAAAAATGGTGCCAAACTGTTGCAAATTCTCCCCTGAAAGGTTTGGCGGTGGAAACAGAAGGCTTTTTATCATAGGACATGAAATCAGCCCTCAACAACTTAACCTGTGAAAAAAAAAATTCTAAGCCCCGGGGTCACAACTTCAGCAAAAATCTGAAATTCTCCAATTTACTCAAAAATGGTGCCAAACTGTTGCAAATTCTCCCCTGAAAGGTTTGGTGGTGGAAACAGAAGACTTGTTATCATAGGACATGAAATCAGGCCTCAACAACTTAACGTGTGAAAAAAAATTTTTCTAAGCCCCGGGGTCACAACTTCAGCAAAAATCTGAAATTCTCCAATTCACTCAAAAATGGTGCCAAACTGTTGCAAATTCTCCCCTGAAACGTTTGGCGGTGGAAACAGAAGGCTTTTTATCATAGGACATGAAATCAGCCCCCAACAACTAAACCTGTGAAAAAAAAAATTTCTAAGCCCCGGGGTCACAACTTCAGCAAAAATCTGAAATTCTCCAATTCACTCAAAAATGGTGCCAAACTGTTGCAAATTCTCCCCTGAAAGGTTTGGCGGTGGAAACAGAAGGCTTTTTATCATGGGACATGAAATCAGACCTTGACAACTTAACCTGTGGAAAAAAAAATTTCTAAGCCCCGGAGTCACAACTTCAGCAAAAATCTGAAATTCTCCAATTCACTCAAAAATGGTGCCAAACTGTTGCAAATTCTCCCCTGAAAGGTTTGGCGGTGGAAACAGAAGGCTTTTTATCATAGGACATGAAATCAGCCCTAAACAACTAAACCTGTGGAAAAAAAAATTTCTAAGCCCCGGGGTCCCAACTTCAGCAAAAATCTGAAATTCTCCAATTCACTCAAAAATTGTGCCAAACTGTTGCAAATTCTCCCCTGAAAGGTTTGGCGGTGGAAACAGAAGGCTTTTTATCATGGGACATGAAATCAGACCTTGACAACTTAACCTGTGAAAAAAAAATTTCTAAGCCCCGGGGTCACAACTTCAGCAAAAATCTGAAATTCTCCAATTCACTCAAAAATGGTGCCAAACTGTTGCAAATTCTCCCCTGAAAGGTTTGGTGGTGGAAACAGAAGACTTGTTATCATAGGACATGAAATCAGGCCTCAACAACTTAACGTGTGAAAAAAAAATTTTCTAAGCCCCGGGGTCACAACTTCAGCAAAAATCTGAAATTCTCCAATTCACTCAAAAATGGTGCCAAACTGTTGCAAATTCTCCCCTGAAACGTTTGGCGGTGGAAACAGAAGGCTTTTTATCATAGGACATGAAATCAGCCCCCAACAACTAAACCTGTGAAAAAAAAAATTTCTAAGCCCCGGGGTCACAACTTCAGCAAAAATCTGAAATTCTCCAATTCACTCAAAAATGGTGCCAAACTGTTGCAAATTCTCCCCTGAAAGGTTTGGCGGTGGAAACAGAAGGCTTTTTATCATGGGACATGAAATCAGACCTTGACAACTTAACCTGTGAAAAAAAAAATTTCTAAGCCCCGGAGTCACAACTTCAGCAAAAATCTGAAATTCTCCAATTCACTCAAAAATGGTGCCAAACTGTTGCAAATTCTCCCCTGAAAGGTTTGGCGGTGGAAACAGAAGGCTTTTTATCATAGGACATGAAATCAGCCCTAAACAACTAAACCTGTGGAAAAAAAAATTTCTAAGCCCCGGGGTCCCAACTTCAGCAAAAATCTGAAATTCTCCAATTCACTCAAAAATTGTGCCAAACTGTTGCAAATTCTCCCCTGAAAGGTTTGGCGGTGGAAACAGAAGGCTTTTTATCATGGGACATGAAATCAGACCTTGACAACTTAACCCGTGAAAAAAAAAAATTCTAAGCCCCGGAGTCACAACTTCAGCAAAAATCTGAAATTCTCCAATTCACTCAAAAATGGTGCCAAACTGTTGCAAATTCTCCCCTGAAAGGTTTGGCGGTGGAAACAGAAGGCTTTTTATCTTAGGACATGAAATCAGCCCTAAACAACTAAACCTGTGGGAAAAAAAATTTCTAAGCCCCGGGGTCACAACTTCAGCAAAAATCTGAAATTCTCCAATTCACTCAAAAATTGTGCCAAACTGTTGCAAATTCTCCCCTGAAAGGTTTGGCGGTGGAAACAGAAGGCTTTTTATCATAGGACATGAAATCAGCCCTCAACAACTTAACCTGTGAAAAAAAAAAATTCTAAGCCCCGGGGTCACAACTTCAGCAAAAATCTGACATTCTCCAATTCACTCAAAAATGGTGCCAAACTGTTGCAAATTCTCCCCTGAAAGGTTTGGCGGTGGAAACAGAAGGCTTTTTATCATAGGACATGAAATCAGCCCTCAACAACTTAACCTGTGAAAAAAAAAATTCTAAGCCCCGGGGTCACAACTTCAGCAAAAATCTGAAATTCTCCAATTCACTCAAAAATGGTGCCAAACTGTTGCAAATTCTCCCCTGAAAGGTTTGGCGGTGGAAACAGAAGGCTTTTTATCATAGGACATGAAATCAGCCCTAAACAACTAAACCTGTGGGAAAAAAAATTTCTAAGCCCCGGGGTCACAACTTCAGCAAAAATCTGAAATTCTCCAATTCACTCAAAAATGGTGCCAAACTGTTGCAAATTGGCCCCTGAAAGGTTTGGCGGTGGAAACAGAAGGCTTTTCATCATAGGACATGAAATCAGCCCTCAACAACTTAACCTGTGAAAAAAAATTTTCTAAGCCCCGGGGTCACAACTTCAGCAAAAATCTGAAATTCTCCAATGCACTCAAAAATGGTGCCAGACTTTTCCAAATTCTCCCCTGAAAGGTTTGGCGGTGGAAACAGAAGGCTTTTTATCATAGGACATGAAATCAGACCTTGACAACTTAACCTGTGAAAAAAAAATTTCTAAGCCCCGGGGTCACAACTTCAGCAAAAATCTGAAATTCTCCAATTCACTCAAAAATGGTGCCAAACTGTTGCAAATTCTCCCCTGAAAGGTTTGGTGGTGGAAACAGAAGACTTGTTATCATAGGACATGAAATCAGGCCTCAACAACTTAACGTGTGAAAAAAAAATTTTCTAAGCCCCGGGGTCACAACTTCAGCAAAAATCTGAAATTCTCCAATTCACTCAAAAATGGTGCCAAACTGTTGCAAATTCTCCCCTGAAAGGTTTGGCGGTGGAAACAGAAGGCTTTTTATCATAGGACATGAAATCAGCCCCCAACAACTAAACCTGTGAAAAAAAAAATTTCTAAGCCCCGGGGTCACAACTTCAGCAAAAATCTGAAATTCTCCAATTCACTCAAAAATGGTGCCAAACTGTTGCAAATTCTCCCCTGAAAGGTTTGGCGGTGGAAACAGAAGGCTTTTTATCTTAGGACATGAAATCAGCCCTAAACAACTAAACCTGTGGGAAAAAAAATTTCTAAGCCCCGGGGTCACAACTTCAGCAAAAATCTGAAATTCTCCAATTCACTCAAAAAGTGTGCCAAACTGTTGCAAATTCTCCCCTGAAAGGTTTGGCGGTGGAAACAGAAGGCTTTTTATCATAGGACATGAAATCAGCCCTCAACAACTTAACCTGTGAAAAAAAAAAATTCTAAGCCCCGGGGTCACAACTTCAGCAAAAATCTGACATTCTCCAATTCACTCAAAAATGGTGCCAAACTGTTGCAAATTCTCCCCTGAAAGGTTTGGCGGTGGAAACAGAAGGCTTTTTATCATGGGACATGAAATCAGACCTTGACAACTTAACCTGTGAAAAAAAAAATTTCTAAGCCCCGGAGTCACAACTTCAGCAAAAATCTGAAATTCTCCAATTCACTCAAAAATGGTGCCAAACTGTTGCAAATTCTCCCCTGAAAGGTTTGGCGGTGGAAACAGAAGGCTTTTTATCATAGGACATGAAATCAGCCCTAAACAACTAAACCTGTGGAAAAAAAAATTTCTAAGCCCCGGGGTCCCAACTTCAGCAAAAATCTGAAATTCTCCAATTCACTCAAAAATTGTGCCAAACTGTTGCAAATTCTCCCCTGAAAGGTTTGGCGGTGGAAACAGAAGGCTTTTTATCATGGGACATGAAATCAGACCTTGACAACTTAACCCGTGAAAAAAAAAAATTCTAAGCCCCGGAGTCACAACTTCAGCAAAAATCTGAAATTCTCCAATTCACTCAAAAATGGTGCCAAACTGTTGCAAATTCTCCCCTGAAAGGTTTGGCGGTGGAAACAGAAGGCTTTTTATCTTAGGACATGAAATCAGCCCTAAACAACTAAACCTGTGGGAAAAAAAATTTCTAAGCCCCGGGGTCACAACTTCAGCAAAAATCTGAAATTCTCCAATTCACTCAAAAATTGTGCCAAACTGTTGCAAATTCTCCCCTGAAAGGTTTGGCGGTGGAAACAGAAGGCTTTTTATCATAGGACATGAAATCAGCCCTCAACAACTTAACCTGTGAAAAAAAAAAATTCTAAGCCCCGGGGTCACAACTTCAGCAAAAATCTGACATTCTCCAATTCACTCAAAAATGGTGCCAAACTGTTGCAAATTCTCCCCTGAAAGGTTTGGCGGTGGAAACAGAAGGCTTTTTATCATAGGACATGAAATCAGCCCTCAACAACTTAACCTGTGAAAAAAAAAATTCTAAGCCCCGGGGTCACAACTTCAGCAAAAATCTGAAATTCTCCAATTCACTCAAAAATGGTGCCAAACTGTTGAAAATTCTCCCCTGAAAGGTTTGGCGGTGGAAACAGAAGGCTTTTTATCATAGGACATGAAATCAGCCCTAAACAACTAAACCTGTGGGAAAAAAAATTTCTAAGCCCCGGGGTCACAACTTCAGCAAAAATCTGAAATTCTCCAATTCACTCAAAAATGGTGCCAAACTGTTGCAAATTGGCCCCTGAAAGGTTTGGCGGTGGAAACAGAAGGCTTTTCATCATAGGACATGAAATCAGCCCTCAACAACTTAACCTGTGAAAAAAATTTTCTAAGCCCCGGGGTCACAACTTCAGCAAAAATCTGAAATTCTCCAATGCACTCAAAAATGGTGCCAGACTTTTCCAAATTCTCCCCTGAAAGGTTTGGCGGTGGAAACAGAAGGCTTTTTATCATAGGACATGAAATCAGACCTTGACAACTTAACCTGTGAAAAAAAAATTTCTAAGCCCCGGGGTCACAACTTCAGCAAAAATCTGAAATTCTCCAATTCACTCAAAAATGGTGCCAAACTGTTGCAAATTCTCCCCTGAAAGGTTTGGTGGTGGAAACAGAAGACTTGTTATCATAGGACATG
>NW_028148547.1:0-22500 GCF_965153285.1 Podarcis tiliguerta
CCTGCCTCATGTTCTCCCGCTGCCCGCGCGCCACCTGATCCCGATGCCTGGGACTCCTCCCCCCTACTGCACTCTGGGGGGGACGCTGGTCCTGATTTCCAGCTGCTGCTCTCTGAGTCCCCTCCTTCCCGAGGTGCCCCCCTAGGCACTCCTCTTGCCCTGACTATGGGGGCCCCTTTCTGTGAATCCTCCGAGTCACTGGAAAGACTCAGAGAACTCGGATTGCTGTCATCGCTGACATTTCCTTCGGACTCCTCCCCCTCGCTCTCCATTTCCTCCCTCTCCTGTGCCTCTGCTCCTGAACCCCTGACACCAACAATTGGAAATAAGCCCAATCAGAGCTTTATCATGACAAACATTTCACTCTGCGATTTTTTGGTGAATGTGCATTGTAACCCCGAAAACACCAATTTGAAATAAGCTCAATCAAAGCCTATTCGTCTTCCTTTTATGTAGATGGAACCCAAAACACCTTTTTGGGGGCAATTCTGGTGCACACCTGTCAGAGCTGGCTCCAGGTCCCAGCTCACAGAGGACCAACGCTAGCCGGTAGTAATACACAAAGGTCTTTATTGAAGTACAGTTTCCATTTTCAAGCCGGAGCGCCCCAGCTCTACGTCTAGGGTTTAGACCGGCGAAGCTCCATCTGAATCGCCGCCCCCTGTACACCAGTTTAAGACTCTAGCCTTACTCCACCTCTTCCGTCTCTCCTTTCTCCTCTGGGTCCTGCTACCCCCCGGGGTCCCGTCCTTCCTGGATTCTTCCGACGCAGACGTGGACCCCCCTGACTCCTCCCTCTCTCTACGGCGGGCTTTAGGACCTGGCTCCCTATCCGGGCTGCCAACTGCTGCACCCTCCTGTACATTTGAACTTGGCGCGCGCGCGCAGCCTTCCACCTTCCTCTCGACCGTTTCCTCGCTCTCCGATGGAGGCGTGGCCACTCCTGCCTCATGTCCTCCCGCTGGCAGCGCGCTGCCTGATCCCGATGCCTGGGACTCCTCCCCTCTTTTGCACTCTGGTGTGGACGCTGGTCCGGATTTCCAACTGCTGCTCTCTGAGTCCCCCCTGGCCCCTTCTTCCTGGGGTGTCCCCCTCGGCACCCCCCTTGCCCTGACCATGGGGGCCTCTTTCTGCGAATCTTCCGATTCACTGGAAAGACTCAGAGACCTCGGACCGCTGTCATCGCTGACATTTCCTTCGGACTCCTCCCCTTCGCTCTCCATTTCCTCCCTCTCCTGTGCCTCTGCTCCTGAACCCCTGACAGTGACGGATTGCTCATCCGCAGAGGGGCCCTCTACGTACCGGGAGACGACCTCCGCGCGAAAGTACTGCAGCAGTTGCACGACGCACCCACCGCCGGGCACTTTGGCAAAGAGAAGACGGCAGAATTAGTAGCCAGAGATTTTTGGTGGCCCAAGATGCGGGGGGAAGTCGCGGATTACGTCTCGAGGTGCGACACCTGCCAAAGGGCCAAGTCAGTGCACAAACCGCCGGCGGGATTGCTCGAACCGCTGCAGACACCGAGCGAACCGTGGGAGAGGGTGGCCCTGGACTTTGTCACGGATTTACCCAGCTCGAGGGGCAAGACAGCAGTGCTAGTGGTGGTGGACATGTTCACCAAAATGGCCCACTTCATTCCGTGCGCGAAGGTGGCCACAGCAGAACAGACCGCCAAACTGTTCATAGACCACGTGTTCAGGGTTCACGGTCTGCCACGGTCTATCATGTCCGACCGGGGGCGACAGTTCATCTCGAACTTCTGGCAGAAGCTGATGGGTTTCCTGAACGTCAAGATCAACCTAGCGTCGGCAAGACACCTGCAGACCAACGGACAAGCGGAGCGAGTCAACGCCATCATGCAGCAGTACCTGAGATGCTATGCAAATCAGCAGCCGGCAACATGGGTGGACTACCTGCCGCTCGCTGAGTTCGCCTACAACAACACGAAGCACGTGTCCACGGGGGTGACACCGTTCTTCGCTAACAACGGGAGGCATCCCAGAACCTTCCCGGGATTAGAGAGACTGGGGGAGGGGGAGCCACAGGCAGCGGAAGCCTTAGCGTCAGAATTGCAGGAAGTCCACGAACAGCTTGGGAGGCAGTTAGAACTAGCTAAGCACGCATACAAACTGCAGGCTGACAAGCACAGAAGGGTTGGGGAAGACATACAGGTGGGAGACTGGGTTTGGTTAGCAGCTCAGGCAGTGCCGACCAGATCGTTAGCGAAGAAGAAACTCGGACATAAGCAGCTAGGACCTTACCAAGTCGAGGCACAGATCAAACCAGTGGCCTTCCGGTTGACACTTCCAGAGGAATCCAGAATGCACCCAGTGTTCCATAGATCAGTGCTCACGCCCTACAAAGCACCTCACCGATTTCAGGTGCCGGGCACGGCACCAGACCCGCTCAGGGAGACGCCCACAAGGAGGGGGTCGCCAAGAGGGGAACCCATCAACCAGGTCACAGAGATTTTAGACTCGAGATGGGGGGGAAGAGGGAGTAGACTATTTTCTCGCCAGCGAAGGTACCCCGGCCAGCGCCAACCGTTGGGTGCCGGACTATGCCTTGGACGAGCCTCTCCTCAAGGAAGAGTTTCATGCCTTGTTCCCACACAGGCCCATGCCAGCCGCGTATTTCGACGACTGGCTTTTCACACCCACGCTTTCAGCCAGCACGTTCCAGGGGTTCACCTCGGACGAAGAACCGGCCCTAGGAGCACGTTCCCCGGAGGGATCGCCCTCGGGGTCTGCCTCAGACCGCTCTTATTGGTGGGACGATCGACCAGAGGAGCGGTGGAGCAGGAAGTGGCTGAGGGGTCCTTGGCAGGCAGAGGCCCCAGAGGTGACCGGGGGAGAGACGGACATGGACGTGTTGGGGGAGGACCTTGGGTTCGAGCACGGCGGCCAAGAGATGGAAGCAGAGGAAATCGAGGTCGGCAAGAGAACGGAGGACGAGCCGGACTTATCCGGCGGGATGTACGCCAAGGGGGACGAACTGTATCCGCCTGTCAGGGGTTCAGGAGCAGAGTCACAGGAGAGGGAAGAAACGGAGAGCGAGGGGGAGGAGTCGGAAGGAAATGTCAGCGGCGACAGTAGTCCGAGGTCTCTGAGTCTCTCCAGTGACTCGGAGGATTCACAGAAAGGGGCCCCCATGGTCAGGGCAAGGGGGACACCTCGGGAGGAAGGGGCCAGAGGGGACTCAGAGAGTAACAGCTGGAAATCCGGACCAGCTTCCCCCCCAGAGTGCAGTAAGGGGGAGGAGTCCAAGGCATCGGGATCAGGGAGCGCGCAGGCAGAGGGAGAGCGTGAAGCAGGAGTGGCCACACCCTCGTCAGGGAGCGAGGAAACGGTCATCAGGAAAGTTAAACGCGCGCGCGCGCCAAGTTCAAATGTACAGGAGGGCGGCAAGGTGGGCAGCCCGGGTAGGGAGCCAGGTCCTAAAGCACGCCGAAGAGAGGGGGAGGAGTCAGAGGGGTCCAGCTCTGCGTCAGAAGAGTCCAGGAGGGAAGAGACCCCGGGGGGTAGTAAGACCCAGAGGAAGAGAGAGAGAAGGAGGAGGTGGAGTAAGATTAGAGTTTTAAGCTGGTGCACAGGGGGCGGAGATCCAGATAGAGCTTCGCCGGTCTAAAGCTCAGACGTAGAGCTGGGACGCTGAGATTTGTAAATGGAGACTATTCTTCAATAAAGACTTTGATACTGTACTACCGGCTAGCGTTGGTCCTTGGTGAGCTGGGACCCGGAGCCAGCTCTGACAGTAAGCTCTATCTCAATTTTTAAAGTTTTGGCACCAAGAACCTCGCCACGTGAGTTGACGCAGCGAGGGCAGAGGAGGGGGTGCTTCAAGAGCTCACAGAACTCAGGCAAGATGACGACGGAAGAGCAGATATCCGCCCTGCAAGAAGCTGTGACACGACTCAGCACGGAGGTAATTGCATCCAGAAAAAGAGAGGAGGAAATGAGTAGCGCCTACCGGGATCTCCAAGTAAGATTGGACGTGATTTCCAAACAGGGGCCACCTGGATCCAAAGCAGAGGGCATTGGATTGGGAAAGAGGGGAGGCAGCCTTGTATCCCATTTTGACGGGAGTTTACAGCAGTACCCCAACTTTAGAGCAGACCTGTTGTTTGCGCTGGATCTGCTTGACAAAGACTTTAGAGATGAAAGAGAGAAAGTGGGGTTTATCCTATCCCATTTGCATGGTGAAGCCAAAACGTGGCTGAGAAATTTATGGAGGGACAATGATCCGGCGCTCCAAGACGCGAAGGCTTTCATTAAAGCTATGGACTCGTGTTTTTTATCAAAGATAGACGTTGATATTGCCAGGAGAGACATACATGGACTTAAGCAAGGCAAAGCCAGCGTGCGTCAGTACCATACGCGTTTCTTCGGACTGGTTCATGCACTGGGATGGGACAAAGCGTCTGCGCCAGTGAGAGATCTCTTTTGGGAGGGCTTGAATACAGAAGTAAAAGCCGAGATTGGAAGGGGGGAGAGGCCAAGGAGCACCCAGGAAGTGGTCCAGAGGGCTCTGGAGATCGGGGTGCATCTGGAGGAACGTCCTTGCAACAGAGAAGAAGGACGTTGGGGAAGGGCACCAGCCAGAGCACCTCCCTTCTATCCCAAAGAAGCAGCGCGTGCGCAGTCCACGCCCTCGCAGGGAGGGGGAGAGGAACCGATGGAGCTCGGAGGTGCCAGGGCTCAGTCAGCTACCAGAGCCCTGACGCCGGGAGCAGTCAAGACGAAGCCTCCTAGAGGGAACAGGAAGTGCTACATCTGCGACAGTGCTCAACACATGGCGAAAGAGTGTCCCCAGAGGCTCCACAAGCACACTGCAGCATCGGCAACAGTGACAGAAGCAACGCAGCAGGGAAACGACAGAGTCTGGCTGGAGGAAGAGGTACTGGGGTCCAGCCAGACAAATCAATGAAACAATCCCCAGAGATTTTGCAGCTCACAGACCCCCTCCCACCCAAACCAGTGGTGCAGCTTACAGCGTCTCTCCAACTGCCCAACGGAAGCACTCTGGAAGTGCCGATCACCATTGACTCCGGCAGCAACGCCGACTTTATAGGACTGGATTTTATTCAGCAGCACAATATACCACTGCTGCCAGCCACACTGCCCCTGAAGGTTGTCACAGTGGATGGCAGGGACTTGCTAGGGGGGCAGGTGGTGCACCAAACGCAACCAATGGTGATGCGGATTGGAAATCACCAAGAGGTCATCAGCTTCAACGTCACCCAACTGTCAGGCACGCCGGTAGTCTTGGGCATGAGTTGGCTGCACAGGCACAGTCCAGCATTGGCGTGGTACCAACGCCAATTGACCTTCGGTTCCTCCTATTGCGCGGAACATTGCATTCTTCGTAGCCAAGAAGAAGGAGGGGAAGACACGCAGCTACAATTGAGCACGCTGCAAGCAGTGCCACGCAAGTACGCAGCGTTTTTGGAGGTTTTCTGCGAGAAGGAAGCGGACAAGCTGCCTCCCCACAGGCCCTATGACTGCCAGATTGACCTCCTGCCAGGGGCGACGCTGCCAGCCGGGAAACTGTATTCCATGTCTGAAGACGAGCTGCAGGAGCTCAAGGAGTTCATAGACCTCAACTTAAAGCGCGGTTTCATCCGGGAGTCGAAAGCAGCGGGGGGCAGTCCTGTATTCTTTGTGAAGAAAAAGGACACGCCCCAAAAAAGACTTGTAGTGGATTTCAGGCTCTTAAATTCAAAGACCAAGCCCACAGCCTTTCCAATGCCCAAAATAGATGACCTGCTGGCAACGGTGAGGAAAGGACGCGTTTTTACAAAGTTGGATCTGAGAGGGGCGTACAACCTGATCCGCATACGGGAGGGGGACGAGTGGAAGACTGCCATGTTCACGCCCCTGGGCACATATGAATATAGAGTTATGCCCTTCGGTTTACAAAATGGCGCCCACTGTTTTCAAGCGTTCATGCATCATGTCCTGGCGGGTCTTCTCTACAAGAAATGCGTCTGCTTCTTGGACGACATCCTCATATTCTCAGAATCTGAGGAGACCCACGAGGGGGACGTCAAGGAGGTTCTGCAGCGACTGCAGGAGCATCGGCTATACGCAAAGCTGGAGAAGTGCCAGTTCGACAGGAAGGAGGTGGATTTCCTGGGCTACAAGCTGTCGGACAAGGGGCTCGCCATGGACAGCGCCAAGGTTCGCGCGGTGTTGGATTGGAAGAGCCCGCGCAATCGGAAGGAGGTCCAGAGGTTTGTGGGGTTTGCCAACTTTTACCGCAAGTTCATCAAGGGGTTCGCGATGCAGACAGCGGCCATTACCGACACGCTCAGCTCCAAGAAGAAGAAGTTCATCTGGACGGAGCAAGCGGAGCAGTCCTTCCAGAACCTCAAGCGTCTCTTCTCGTCCGAAGGGCAGCTACTGCATGTGAATCCCAGCAAACCGCTGAGGGTTGAGACGGACGCCTCAGACAGAGCCGTGGGCGCCGTACTGTTGCAGGAGGACCCGCATGGGGACTGGAGACCGTGTGCCTTCTACTCTAGGAAGCTCAGCAAGTCAGAGCAGAACTACACCATCTGGGACAGGGAGTTACTGGCCATTCATGCAGCATTCAAGGCGTGGCGGCACTTCCTCATCGGGGCCAAACACACAGTGCAGGTTCGCACGGATCATAAGAACTTGGAGTACTGGCGCACGGCAAGGTTCCTGAACCAGCGGCACATCAGATGGGCGGAGTTCTTTGCGGATTTCGACTTCAGGATAGAATACATCCCAGGCGACAACAACATCATGGCAGATGCACTGTCCAGAAAGCCGCAATACCTCGAAGAAGCGGCGCCAGCAGCGGCCAAGCACATTTTCGCCCAAAAAGCGTGGGCGTGCGCTTCCGCAACCGTGGACCTGGAGGCGGTCCGTCGAGCACTGCAGGAGGACTCCTTCGCTCTAGCCAAGATGGAGGAGGTGCGCAAGGGCACGGTGAAAAACGACGAGTTCCAAATACGGGACGGATTGCTCATCCGCAGAGGAGCACTCTATGTACCGGGGGATGAGCTCCGTGCGAAAGTACTGCAGCAGTTGCACGACGCGCCAACCGCCGGGCACTTCGGCAAGGAGAAGACGGCGGAACTCGTTGCCAGAGATTTCTGGTGGCCCAAGATGAGGGGGGAAGTCGCGGAGTACGTCTCGAGGTGTGACACCTGCCAAAGGGCCAAGTCAGTGCACAAACCTCCGGCAGGACTGCTCGAACCGCTGCAGACCCCGAGCGAACCGTGGGAGAGGGTGGCACTGGACTTTGTCACGGATTTACCCAGCTCGAGGGGTAAAACGGCAGTGCTAGTGGTGGTGGACATGTTCACTAAAATGGCCCACTTCATTCCGTGCGCGAAGGTGGCCACAGCAGAACAGACCGCCAAACTGTTCATAGACCACGTCTTCAGGGTGCACGGACTGCCACGGTCTATCTTGTCCGACAGGGGGCGCCAGTTCATTTCGAGCTTCTGGCAGAAGCTGATGGGTTTCCTGAACGTCAAGATCAACCTAGCGTCGGCGAGACACCCGCAGACCAACGGACAAGCGGAGCGCGTCAACGCCATCATGCAGCAGTACCTGAGATGCTATGCAAATCAACAGCCGACGACATGGGTGGACTACCTGCCACTCGCTGAGTTCGCTTACAACAACACGAAGCACGTGTCCACAGGGGTGACGCCGTTCTTCGCCAACAACGGGAGGCATCCCAGAACCTTCCCGGGATTAGAGAAACTAGGGGAGGGGGAGCCACAGGCAGCGGAAGTCTTGGCGGCGGAATTGCAGGAAGTCCACGATCAGCTTAGGAGGCAGTTAGAGCTTGCAAAGCACGCATACAAACTGCAGGCTGACAAGCACAGGAGGGTTGGTGAAGACATACAGGTGGGAGACTGGGTGTGGTTAGCGGCCCACGCAGTGCCGACCAGATCCTTAGCTAAGAAGAAACTCGGACATAAGCAACTAGGACCTTACCGAGTTGAAGCACAGATCAATCCGGTGGCCTTCCGGTTGACACTTCCGGAAGGATCCAGAATGCACCCAGTATTCCATAGGTCGGTGCTCACGCCCTACAAAGCACCTCACCGATTTCAGGCGCAGGGCACGGCACCAGACCCGTATAGGGAGGCCCCCCCAAGGAGGGAGTCGCCAAGAAGAGAACCCATCAACCAGGTCACAGAGATTTTGGACTCGAGATGGGGGGAGGAGGGAGTAGAATATTTTCTCGCAAGGGAAGGTACCCCGGCCAGCGCCAACAGTTGGGTGCCGGACTATGCCCTGGACGAGCCTCTCCTCAAAGAGGAGTTTCATGCCTTGTTCCCACACAGGCCCATGCCAGCCGAGTATTTCGACGACTGGCTTTTCACACCCACGCTTTCTACCAGCACGTTCCAGGGATTCACATCGGACGAAGAACCAGCATTAGAAACACGTTCACCGGAGGGCTCGCCCTCGGGGTTTGCCTCAGACCGCTCGTTTTGGTGGGACAATCGAGGAGAGGAGAGGTGGCTGAGGGGCCCTTGGCAGGGAACGGACCCAGAGGGGAACGAGGGTGAGAGGGACATGGACGTGATGGGGGAGGACGTTGGGTTCGAGCATGGCGGCACGGAGATGGAAGCAGAGGAGAACGAGGTCGGCGAAGACATGGAGGACGAGCCGGATTTCTCTAACTGGATGCACGCCACGGGGGACGAACTGTATCCACCATTCACCCCCACAACGACGGAGCACCCAGCACCCCCGCCAGAGGAAGGGGAGGGGGGAAGGGGGGGCTTCGAGGGGGGGATGGATGTCAGGGGTTCAGGAGCAGAGTCACAGGAGAGGGAAGAAACGGAGAGCGAGGGGGAGGAGTCGGAAGGAAATGTCAGCGGCGACAGTAGTCCGAGGTCTCTGAGTCTCTCCAGTGACTCGGAGGATTCACAGAAAGGGGCCCCCATGGTCAGGGCAAGGGGGACACCTCGGGAGGAAGGGGCCAGAGGGGACTCAGAGAGTAACAGCTGGAAATCCGGACCAGCTTCCCCCCCAGAGTGCAGTAAGGGGGAGGAGTCCAAGGCATCGGGATCAGGGAGCGCGCAGGCAGAGGGAGAGCGTGAAGCAGGAGTGGCCACACCCTCGTCAGGGAGCGAGGAAACGGTCATCAGGAAAGTTAAACGCGCGCGCGCGCCAAGTTCAAATGTACAGGAGGGCGGCAAGGTGGGCAGCCCGGGTAGGGAGCCAGGTCCTAAAGCACGCCGAAGAGAGGGGGAGGAGTCAGAGGGGTCCAGCTCTGCGTCAGAAGAGTCCAGGAGGGAAGAGACCCCGGGGGGTAGTAAGACCCAGAGGAAGAGAGAGAGAAGGAGGAGGTGGAGTAAGATTAGAGTTTTAAGCTGGTGCACAGGGGGCGGAGATCCAGATAGAGCTTCGCCGGTCTAAAGCTCAGACGTAGAGCTGGGACGCTGAGATTTGTAAATGGAGACTATTCTTCAATAAAGACTTTGATACTGTACTACCGGCTAGCGTTGGTCCTTGGTGAGCTGGGACCCGGAGCCAGCTCTGACACCGCCATTCACCCCCACAACGACGGAGCACCTAGCACCCACACCTGAAGGAGGGGAGGGGGGAAGGGGGGCTTCGAGGAGGAGCAGAGGCACAGGAAAGGGAGGAAATGGAGAGCGAGGGGGAGGAGTCCGAAGGAAATGTCAGCGATGACAGCGGTCCGAGGTCTCTGAGTCTTTCCAGCGAATCGGAAGATTCACAGAAAGGGGCTCCCATGGTCAGGGCAAGGGGGGTGCCTAGGGGGACACCCCAGGAAGAAGGGGCCAGAGGGGACTCAGAGAGCAGCAGTTGGAAATCAGGACCAGCGTCCACACCAGAGTGCAGTAGGGGGGAGGAGTCCCAGGCATCGGGATCAGGTGGCGCACGGCCAGCGGGAGGACATGAGGCAGGAGTGAACACACCCCCGTCAGGGAGCGAGGAAACGGTCATCAGGAAAGTTAAACGCGCGCGCGCGCCAAGTTCAAATGTACAGAAGGGCGGCACGGTGGGCAGCCCGGGTAGGGAGCCAGGTCCCAAAGCCCGCCGAAAAGAGCGGGAGGAGTCAGGGGGGTCTACGTCTGCGTCGGAAGAATCCAGGAAGGAAGGGACCCCGGGGGGTAGCAGGACCCAGAGGAGAAAGGAGAGACGGAAGAGGTGGAGTAAGGCTAGAGTCTTAAACTGGTGTACAGGGGGCGGAGATTCAGATGGAGCTTCGCCGGTCTAAACCCTAGACGTAGAGCTGGGGCGCTCTGGTTTGAAAATGGAAACTGTACTTCAGTAAAGACTTTTGTACATTACTACAGGCAAGCGTTGGTCCTCTGTGAGCTGGGACCTCTGACAGTAAGCTCCATCTCCTTTCAAAATTTTACACCAAGAAACTCGTAACGTGAGTGGACGCAGCGAGGAAAGAGGATTGGTGTCTCGCGAGCTCACAAAAGTCAGGCAAGATGACTACGGAAGAGCAACTAGCAGCCCTGCAAGATGCTGTGACACAACTCAGCACGGAGGTACTTGCATCCAGGAAAAGGGAGGAGGAAATGGTTACCGCCTGCTGGGATCTCCAAGTCAGGTTGGACGTGCTTTCTAAACAGGGGCAACCGGGACCCAAATCAGAGGGCATTGGGCTGGGGAGAAGAGGAGGCAGCCTAGTATCTCATTTCGATGGGAGTTTACAGCAGTACCCTAACTTCAGAGCAGACCTGCTGTTTGCGCTGGATCTGCTGGAAAAAGACTTTAGAGATGGACGAGAGAAAGTGGGGTTTATCTTGTCCCATTTGTATGGGGAAGCTAAAGCATGGCTGAGGAATTTGTGGAGAGATAAGGATCCGGCGCTCCAAAATGCGGATGATTTCATCAAAGCGATGGATTCGTGTTTTTTATCAAAGATAGACATTGATATTGCCAGAAAAGACATACATGGGCTCAAACAAGGCAGAGCCAGTGTGAGGCACTACCATTCCCGCTTTTTTGGATTAGTCCATGCGCTGGGATGGGAGAAGGATTCTGCTCCAGTGAGAGACCTTTTTTGGGAAGGGTTGAATGCACATGTGAAAGATGAGATTGCAAGGGGGGAGAGACCAAGCAGCACTCAGCAGGTGGTTCAGAGGGCGCTGGAGATTGGGGTGCGTCTGGAAGAACGTCCATGGAACAGAGAAGAAGGACGTTGGGGACGTACGCCAGCCAGAGCACCTCCCCTCTTTCCCAAGGATGCAGCCCGTGCGCAATCCACACCTCCGCAGGGAGGGGGAGAAGAACCGATGGAGATGGGAGGCGCCAGGGCTCAGTCAGCTACCAGAGCCCTAACACCGGGAGCAGTCAAAGCGAAGCCTCCTAGAGGGAACAGGAAGTGCTACATCTGCGACAGTGCTCAGCACATGGCGAAAGAGTGTCCCCAGAGGCTCCATAAGCACACTGCAGCCTCTGCAACAGTCACAGACGCAACTCAGCAGAGAGAACCGCAGCAGGGAAACGACAGAGTCTGGCTGGAGGAAGAGGCACTGGGGTCCAGCCAGACAAGTCAGTGAAGCAATCCCCAGAACTTTTGCAACCCACAGACCCCCTCCCGCCCAAACCAGTGGTGCAGCTTACAGCATCGCTCCAACTGCCCAAAGGACTCACTATGGAAGTGCCGATTACCATTGACTCTGGTAGTAACGCAGACTTCATAGGACTGGATTTCATTCAACAGCACAACATAGCACTACTGCCAGCCACGCTGCCTCTGAAGGTTGTCACGGTGGATGGCAGGGAATTGCTGGGGGGGCAGGTGGTGCAGCAAACGCCTCCGATGGTGATGCAAATTGGGAATCACCGAGAAGTCATCAGCTTCAATGTCACCCACCTGTCGGACACCCCTGTAGTATTGGGCATGAGTTGGCTGCACAGGCACAGCCCAGCATTGGCATGGTACCAGCGCCAACTGACCTTCGGCTCCTCCTACTGTGCGGAACATTGCATTCTGCCTAGCCCGGAAGGGGAAGAGGATGACCCGCAGATACAAGTAGGCACGCTGCAAGCAGTGCCACTCAAGTACGCAGCGTTTTTGGAGGTTTTCTGCGAGAAAGAAGCGGACAAGCTGCCTCCCCACAGGCCCTAGGACTGCAAGATTGACCTCCTGCCAGGGGCGACGCTGCCAACCGGGAAACTGTATTCCATGTCTGAAGACGAGCTGCAGGAACTCAGGGAGTTCATAGACCTCAACTTGAAGCGCGGTTTCATCCCGGAGTCGAAGGCAGTGGGGGGCAGTCCTGAATTATTTGTGAAGAAGAAGGACACGCCCCAAAAAAGACTTGTGGTAGACTTTCGAATTTTAAATTCCAAAACCAAGCCCACGGCCTTTCCCATGCCCAAAATAGACGACCTGCTGGCAACGGTGAGGAAAGGACGCGTTTTCACAAAGTTGGATCTGCGAGGGGCGTACAACCTGATTCGCATACGGGAGGGCGACGAGTGGAAGACTGCCATGTTCACGCCCCTGGGCACCTATGAATACAGAGTTATGCCCTTCGGTTTACAAAATGGCTCCCACTGTTTTCAAGCCTTCATGCATCACGTACTGGCGGGTCTCCTCTACAAGAAATGCGTCTGCTTCTTGGACGACATCCTGATATTCTCAGAATCAGAGGAGACACACGAGGGAGACATCAAGGAAGTTCTGCAGAGACTGCAGGAGCATAGGCTGTACGCCAAGCTGGAGAAGTGCCAGTTCGACATGAAGGAGGTAGATTTCCTGGGCTACAAGTTGTCGGACAAGGGGCTCGCCATGGACAGCGCCAAGGTTCGCGCAGTGTTGGACTGGAAGAGCCCGCGCAATCAGAAGGAGGTCCAGCGGTTTGTCGGTTTCGCCAACTTTTACCGCAAGTTCATCAAGGGGTTCGCGATGCAGACAGCGGCCATTACCGACACGCTCAGCTCCAAGAAGAAGAAGTTCATCTGGACGGAGCAAGCGGAGCGGTCCTTTCAGAACCTCAAGCGTCTCTTCTCGTCCGAAGAGCAGCTACTGCATGTGAATCCCAGCAGACCGATGAGAGTTGAAACGGACGCCTCAGACAGAGCCGTGGGAGCAGTACTGTTGCAGCAAGACCCGCATGGGGACTGGAGACCGTGTGCCTTCTACTCCAGAAAGCTCAGCAAGTCAGAGCAGAACTACACCATCTGGGACAGGGAGTTGCTGGCCATTCATGCAGCATTCAAGGCGTGGCGGCACTTCCTCATCGGAGCCAAGCACACAGTGCAGGTCCGCACGGACCATAAGAACCTGGAGTACTGGCGTACGGCAAGGTTCCTGAACCAGAGGCACATACGATGGGCGGAGTTCTTTGCGGATTTCGACTTCAGGATAGAGTACATCCCAGGCGACAACAACATCATGGCGGATGCACTGTCCAGAAAGCCGCAATACCTCGAAGAGGCGGCACCAGCAGCGGCCAAGCACATTTTCGCACCGAAAGCGTGGGTGTGCGCTTCAGCAACCGTGGACCTGGATGCTGTCCGTCGAGCGCTGCAGGAGGACCCCTTCGCACAAGCCAAGATGGAGGAGGTGCACAGGGGCACGGCGAAGGACGACGAGTTCCAGATACGCGACGGATTGCTCATCCGCAGAGGGGCCCTCTACGTACCGGGAGACGACCTCCGCGCGAAAGTACTGCAGCAGTTGCACGACGCACCCACCGCCGGGCACTTTGGCAAAGAGAAGATGGTAGAATTAGTAGCCAGAGATTTTTGGTGGCCCAAGATGCGGGGGGAAGTCGCGGATTACGTCTCGAGGTGCGACACCTGCCAAAGGGCCAAGTCAGTGCACAAACCGCCGGCGGGACTGCTCGAACCGCTGCAGACACCGAGCGAACCGTGGGAGAGGGTGGCCCTGGACTTTGTCACGGATTTACCCAGCTCGAGGGGCAAGACGGCAGTGCTAGTGGTGGTGGACATGTTCACCAAAATGGCCCACTTCATTCCGTGCGCGAAGGTGGCCACGGCGGAACAGACCGCCAAACTGTTCATAGACCACGTGTTCAGGGTTCACGGTCTGCCACGGTCTATCCTGTCCGACCGGGGGGCGACAGTTCATCTCGAACTTCTGGCAGAAGCTGATGGGTTTCCTGAACGTCAAGATCAACCTAGCGTCGGCAAGACACCCGCAGACCAACGGACAAGCGGAGCGAGTCAACGCCATCATGCAGCAGTACCTGAGATGCTACGCAAATCAGCAGCCGGCAACATGGATGGACTACCTGCCGCTCGCTGAGTTCGCCTACAACAACACGAAGCACGTGTCCACGGGGGTGACACCGTTCTTCGCCAACAACGGGAGGCATCCCAGAACCTTCCCGGGATTAGAGAGACTAGGGGAGGGGGAGCCACAGGCAGCGGAAGCCTTAGCGTCAGAGTTGCAGGAGGTTCACGAACAGCTTCGGAGGCAGTTAGAACTAGCAAAGCACGCATACAAACTGCAGGCTGACAAGCACAGAAGGGTTGGGGAAGACATACAGGTGGGAGACTGGGTTTGGTTAGCAGCCCAGGCAGTGCCGACCAGATCGTTAGCGAAGAAAAAGCTCGGACATAAGCAGCTAGGACCTTACCAAGTCGAGGCACAGGTCAATCCAGTGGCCTTCCGGTTGACACTTCCGGAGGGATCCAGAATGCACCCAGTGTTCCATAGATCAGTACTCACGCCCTACAAAGCACCTCCCAGATTTCAGGAGCCGGGCACGGCACCAGACCCGCTCAGGGAGAAGCCCACAAGGCGGGGGTCGCCAAGAGGGGAACCCATCAACCAGGTCACAGAGATTTTAGACTCGAGATGGGGGGAAGAGGGAGTAGACTATTTTCTCGCCAGCGAAGGTACCCCGGCCAGCGCCAACCGTTGGGTGCCGGACTATGCCTTGGACGAGCCTCTTCTCAAGGAAGAGTTTCATGCCTTGTTCCCACACAGGCCCATGCCAGCCGCGTATTTCGACGACTGGCTTTTCACACCCACGCTTTCAGCCAGCACGTTCCAGGGGTTCACCTCGGACGAAGAACCGGCACTAGAAACACGTTCCCCGGAGGGATCGCCCTCGGGGTCTGCCTCAGACCGCTCTTATTGGTGGGACGATCGACCAGAGGAGCAGTGGAGCAGGAAGTGGCTGGGGGGTCCTTGGCAGGCAACGGCCCCAGAGGTGACCGGGGGAGAGACGGACATGGACGTGTTGGGGGAGGACCTTGGGTTCGAGCACGGCGGCCAAGAGATGGAAGCAGAGGACATAGAGGTCGGCGAGAGCACGGAGGACGAGCCGGACTTATCCGGCTGGATGCACGCCAAGGGGGACGAACTGTATCCGCCATTCACCCCCACAACGACGGAGCACCCAGCACCCACACCTGGAGGAGGGGAGGGGGGAAGGGGGGGCTTCGAGGGGGGGATGGATGTCAGGGGTTCAGGAGCAGAGGCACAGGAAAGGGAGGAAATGGAGAGCGAGGGGGAGGAGTCCGTAGGAAATGTCAGCGATGACAGCGGTCCGAGGTCTCTGAGTCTTTCCAGCGAATCGGAAGATTCACAGAAAGGGGCTCCCATGGTCAGGGCAAGGGGGGTGCCTAGGGGGACACCCCAGGAAGAAGGGGCCAGAGGGGACTCAGAGAGCAGCAGTTGGAAATCAGGACCAGCGTCCACACCAGAGTGCAGTAGGGGGGAGGAGTCCCAGGCATCGGGATCAGGCGGCGCACGGCCAGCGGGAGGACATGAGGCAGGATTGGCCACGCCTCCATCGGGGAGCGAGGAAACGGTCGAGAGGAAGGTTGAAGGCTGGGCGCGCGCGCCAAGTTCAAATGTACAGAAGGGCGGCACGGTGGGCAGCCCGGGTAGGGAGCCAGGTCCCAAAGCCCGCCGAAAAGAGCGGGAGGAGTCAGGGGGGTCTACGTCTGCGTCGGAAGAATCCAGGAAGGACGGGACCCCGGGGGGTAGCAGGACCCAGAGGAGAAAGGAGAGACGGAAGAGGTGGAGTAAGGCTAGAAACTCAAACTGGTGTACAGGGGGCGGAGATTCAGATGGAGCTTCGCCGATCTAAACCCTAGACGTAGAGCTGGGGCGCTGCGGCTTGAAAATGGAAACTGTACTTCAATAAAGACTTTTGTACATTACTACCGGCTAGCGTTGGTCCTCTGTGAGCTGGGACCTGGAGCCAGCTCTGACAGTAAGCTCCATCTCCTAAGTTTTGCACCAAAAACCTCGTAACGTGAGTGGACGCAGCGAGGGAAGAGGATTGGTGCTTCGCGAGCTCACAAAAGTCAGGCAAGATGACTACAGAACAGCAACTAGCAGACCTGCAAAATGCAGTGACACAACTCAACGCGGAGGTACTTGCATCCAGGAAAAGGGAAGAGGAAGCGGCTGCCGCCTGCAGGGATCTCCAAGCCAGGTTGGAAGTGCTTGCTAAGCAGGGGCAACCGGGACCCAAATCAGAGGGGATTGGGCTGGGGAGAAGAGGAGGCAGCCTTGTATCTCATTTCGATGGGAATTTACAGCAGTACCCTAACTTCCGAGCAGACCTGCTGTTTGCCCTGGAACTGCTGGATAAAGACTTTAGAGATGAGCAAGAGAAGGTGGGGTTTATCTGGTCCCATTTGCATGGGGAAGCTAAAGCGTGGCTGGGCAATCTGTGGAGAGATAAGGATCCGGCGCTCCAAAATGCAGATGCTTTCATTAAAGCGATGGATTCGTGTTTTTTATCAAAGATAGACATTGATATCGCCAGAAAAGACATACATGGGCTCAAACAAGGTAGAGCCAGTGTAAGGCAGTACCTGTCAGAGCTGGCTCCTGGTCCCAGCTCACAGAGGACCAACGCTAGCCGGTAGTAATGTATCAAAGTCTTTATTGAAGTATAGTTTCCATTTCCAAGCCTCAGCGCCCCAGCTCTACGTCTAGGGTCTAGACCGGCGAAGCTCCGTCTGAATCTCCGCCCCCTGTACACCAGTTTAAGACTCTAGCCTTACTCCACCTCTTCCGTCTCTCCTTTCTCCTCTGGGTCCTGCTACCCCCCGGGGTTCCTTCCTTCCTGGACTCTTCCGACGCAGACGTTGACCCCCCTGACTCCTCCCTCTCTCTTCGGCGGGCTTTAGGACCTGGCTCCCTATCCGGGCTGCCAACAGTGCCGCCCTCCTGTACATTTGAACTTGGCGCGCGCGCGCAGCCTTCAACCTTCCTCTTGACCGTTTCCTCGCTCCCCGACGGAGGCGTGGTCAATCCTCCCTCATGTTCTCCCGCTGGCAGCGCGCTGCCTGATCCCGATGCCTGGGACTCCTCCCCCCTACTGCGCTCTGGTGTGGACGCTGGTCCGGATTTCCAACTGCTGCTCTCTGAGTCCCCTCTGGCCCCTTCTTCCTGGGGTGTCCCCCTAGGCACCCCCCTTGCCCTGACCATGGGAGCCCCTTTCTGTGAATCATCCGATTCACTGGAAAGACTCAGAGACCTCGGACCGTTGTCATCGCTGACATTTCCCTCAGACTCCTCCCCCTCGCTCTCCATTTCCTCTCTTCCCTGTGCCTCTACTCCTGAACCCCTGACAGTACCATTCTCCCTTTTTTGGATTAGTCCATGCGCTGGGATGGGAGAAGGATTCTGCTCCAGTCAGAGACGTTTTTTGGGAAGGCTTGAATGCAAATGTGAAAGATGAGATTGCAAGGGGGGAGAGACCAAAGAGCACTCAGCAGGTGGTCCAGCGGGCGCTGGAAATTGGGGTGCGTCTGGAAGAACGTCCATGGAACAGAGAAGAAGGACGTTGGGGACGTACGCCAGCGAGAGCACCTCCCCTCTTTCCCAAGGATGCAGCGCGTGCGCAATCCACACCTCCGCAGGGAGGGGGAGAGGAACTGATGGAGATTGGAGGCGCCAGGGCTCAGTCAGCTACCAGAGCCCTAACACCGGGAGCAGTCAAAGCGAAGCCTCCTAGAGGGAACAGGAAGTGCTACATCTGCGACAGTGCTCAGCACATGGCGAAAGAGTGTCCCCAGAGGCTCCACAAGCACACTGCAGCCTCAGCAAAAGTAACAGACGCAACTCAGCAGAGAGAACCACAGCAGGGAAACGAAAGAGTTTGGCTGGAGGAAGAGGCACTGGGGTCCAGCCAGACAAGTCAGTGAAGCAATCCCCAGAAATTTTGCAGCCCACAGACCCCCTCCCGCCCAAACCAGTGGTGCAGCTCACAGCATCGCTCCAACTACCCAATGGACTCACTATGGAAGTGCCGATTACCATTGACTCTGGTAGTAACGCAGACTTCATAGGACTGGATTTCATTCAACAGCACAACATAGCACTACTGCCAGCCACGCTGCCTCTGAAGGTTGTCACGGTGGATGGCAGGGAATTGCTGGGGGGGCAGGTGGTGCAGCAAACGCCTCCGATGGTGATGCAAATTGGGAATCACCGAGAAGTCATCAGCTTCAATGTCACCCAACTGTCGGACACGCCTGTAGTATTGGGCATGAGTTGGCTACACAGGCACAGCCCAGCATTGGCGTGGTACCAGCGCCAACTGACCTTCGGCTCCTCCTACTGTGCGGAACATTGCATTCTGCCTAGCCCGGAAGGGGAAGAGGATGACTCCAAGCTACAATTAGGCACGCTGCAAGCAGTGCCACTCAAGTACGCAGCGTTTTTGGAGGTTTTCTGCAAGAAGGAAGCGGACAAGCTGCCTCCCCACAGATCCTATGACTGCAAGATTGACCTCCTGCCATGGGCGACGCTGCCAACCGGGAAACTGTATTCCATGTCTGAAGACGAGCTGCAGGAACTCAGGGAGTTCATAGACCTCAACTTGAAGCGCGGTTTCATCCCGGAGTCGAAGGCAGTAGGGGGCAGTCCTGTATTCTTTGTGAAGAAGAAGGACACGCCCCAAAAAAGGCTTGTGGTAGACTATAGAATTTTGAACTCGATAACCAAGCCCACAGCCTTTCCCATGCCCAAGATAGACGACCTGCTCGCAACGGTGAGGAAAGGACGCGTTTTCACAAAGTTGGATCTGCGAGGGGCGTACAACCTGATTCGCATACGGGAGGGCGACGAGTGGAAGACTGCCATGTTCACGCCCCTGGGCACCTATGAATACAGAGTTATGCCCTTTGGATTACAAAATGGCTCCCACTGTTTTCAAGCCTTCATGCATCACGTATTGGCGGGTCTCCTCTACAAGAAATGCGTCTGCTTCCTGGACGACATCCTGATATTTTCAGAATCAGAGGAGACCCACGAGGGAGACGTCAAGGAAGTTCTGCAGAGACTGCAGGAGCATAGGCTGTACGCCAAGCTGGAGAAGTGCCAGTTCAACATGAAGGAAGTAGATTTCCTGGGCTACAAGTTGTCGGACAAGGGGCTCGCCATGGACAGCGCCAAGGTTCGCTCAGTGTTGGACTGGAAGAGCCCGCGCAATCGGAAGGAGGTCCAGCGGTTTGTTGGTTTCGCCAACTTTTACCGCAAGTTCATAAAGGGGTTCGCGATGCAGACGGCGGCCATTACCGACACTCTCAGCTCCAAGAAGAAGAAGTTCATCTGGACGGAGCAAGCGGAGCAGTCCTTTCAGAAACTCAAGCGTCTCTTCTCGTCCGAAGAGCAACTACTGCATGTGAATCCCAGCAGACCGATGAGGGTTGAAACGGACGCCTCAGACAGAGCCGTGGGAGCAGTACTGTTGCAGCAAGACCTGCATGGGGACTGGAGACCGTGTGCCTTCTACTCCAGGAAGCTCAGCAAGTCAGAGCAGAACTACACCATCTGGGACAGGGAGTTGCTGGCCATTCATGCAGCATTGAAGGCGTGGCGGCACTTCCTCATCGGAGCCAAGCACACAGTGCAGGTCCGCACGGACCATAAGAACCTGGAGTACTGGCGCACGGCAAGGTTCCTGAACCAGAGGCACATACGATGGGCGGAGTTCTTTGCGGATTTCGACTTCAGGATAGAGTACATCCCAGGCGACAACAACATCATGGCGGATGCACTGTCCAGAAAGCCGCAATACCTCGAAGAGGCGGCACCAGCAGCGGCCAAGCACATTTTCGCACCGAAAGCGTGGGCGTGCGCTTCAGCAACCGTGGACCTGGATGCTGTCCGTCGAGCGCTGCAGGAGGACCCCTTCGCACAAGCCAAGATGGAGGAGGTGCACAGGGGCACGGCGAAGGATGACGAGTTCCAGATACGCGACGGATTGCTCATCCGCAGAGGGGCCCTCTACGTACCGGGAGACGACCTCCGCGCGAAAGTACTGCAGCAGTTGCACGACGCACCCACCGCCGGGCACTTTGGCAAAGAGAAGACGGTAGAATTAGTAGCCAGAGATTTTTGGTGGCCCAAGATGCGGGGGGGAGTCGCGGATTACGTCTCGAGGTGCGACACCTGCCAAAGGGCCAAGTCAGTGCACAAACCGCCGGCGGGACTGCTCGAACCGCTGCAGACACCGAGCGAACCGTGGGAGAGGGTGGCCCTGGAATTTGTCATGGATTTACCCAGCTCGAGGGGCAAGACGGCAGTGCTAGTGGTGGTGGACATGTTCACCAAAATGGCCCACTTCATTCCGTGCGCGAAGGTGGCCACGGCGGAACAGACCGCCAAACTGTTCATAGACCACGTGTTCAGGGTTCACGGTCTGCCACGGTCTATCCTGTCCGACCGGGGGCGACAGTTCATCTCGAACTTCTGGCAGAAGCTGATGGGTTTCCTGAACGTCAAGATCAACCTAGCGTCGGCAAGACACCCGCAGACCAACGGCCAAGCGGAGCGAGTCAACGCCATCATGCAGCAGTACCTGAGATGCTACGCAAATCAGCAGCCGGCAACATGGGTGGACTACCTGCCGCTCGCTGAGTTCGCCTACAACAACACGAAGCACGTGTCCACGGGGGTGACACCGTTCTTCGCCAACAACGGGAGACATCCCAGAACCTTCCCGGGATTAGAGAGACTGGGGGAGGGGGAGCCACAGGCAGCGGAAGCCTTAGCGTCAGAGTTGCAGGAGGTTCACTGTCAGAGCTGGCTCCTGGTCCCAGCTCACAAAGGACCAACGCTAGCCGGTAGTAAAATATCAAAGTCTTTATTGAAGAATAGTTTCCATTTCCAAGCCTCAGCGCCCCAGCTCTACGTCTAGAGTCTAGACCGGCGAAGCTCCGTCTGAATCTCTGCCCCCTGTACACCAGTTTAAGACTCTAATCTTACTCCACCTCTCCCTTCTCTCCTTTCTCCTCTGGGTCCTGCTGCCCCCCGGGGTCTCCTCCCTCCTGGACTCCTCTGACGCAGACGTTGCCCCTCCTGACTCCTCCCGCTCTCTTCGGCGGGCTTTAGGACTTGGCTCCCTACCCGGGCTGCCAACTGTGCCGCCTTCCTGCACATTTGAACTTGGCGCGCGCGCGCGCTTAACCTTCCTCTTAACCGTTTCCTCGCTCCCTGACGGAGGCGTGGTCACGCCTGCCTCATGTTCTGCCGCTGGTAGCGCGCCGCCTGATCCCGATGCCTGTGACTCCTCCCCCCTACTTCCCTCTGGTGTGGACGCTGGTCCAGATTTCCAGCTGCTGCTCTCTGAGTCCCCTCTGGCCCCTTCTCCCTGAAGTGCCCCCCTGGGTACTCCCCTTGCCCTGACCATGGGAGCCCCTTTTTGTGAATCCTCTGATTCACTGGACAGACTCAGAGACCTCGGATCGCTGTCATCGCTGACATTTCCTTCGGACTCCTCCCCTTCGCTCTCCATTTCCTCCCTCTCCTGTGCCTCTGCTCCTGAACCCCTGACATTCACGAACAGCTTCAGAGGCAGTTAGAGCTAGCAAAGCACGCATACAAACTGCAGGCTGACAAGCACAGAAGGGTTGGGGAAGACATACAGGTGGGAGACTGGGTTTGGTTAGCAGCCCAGGCAGTGCCGACCAGATCGTTAGCGAAGAAGAAGCTCGGACATAAGCAGCTAGGACCTTACCAAGTCGAGGCACAGATCAATCCAGTGGCCTTCCGGTTGACACTTCCGGAGGGATCCAGAATGCACCCAGTGTTCCATAGATCAGTGCTCACGCCCTACAAAGCACCTCACAGATTTCAGGAGCCGGGCACGGCACCAGACCCGCTCAGGGAGACGCCCACAAGGAGGGGGTCGCCAAGAGGGGAACCCATCAACCAGGTCACAGAGATTTTAGACTCGAGATGGGGGGAAGAGGGAGTAATATTTTCTCGCCAGAGAAGGTACCCCGGCCAGCGCCAACCGTTGGGTGCCGGACTATGCCTTGGACGTACCTCTTCTCAAGGAAGAGTTTCATGCCATTTTCCCACACAGGCCCATGCCAGCCGCGTATTTCGACGACTGGCTTTTCACACCCACATTTTCAGCCAGCACGTTCCAGGGGTTCACCTCGGACGAAGAACCGGCACTAGAAACACGTTCCCCGGAGGGATCGCCCTCGGGGTCTGCCTCAGACCGTTCTTATTGGTGGGACGATCGACCAGAGGGGCAGTGGCGCAGGAAGTGGTTGG
>NW_028148546.1:0-26392 GCF_965153285.1 Podarcis tiliguerta
TTCTGTTTCAACTGCCAAAGCTTTCAGGGGAGCATTTGCAACCGGTTGGCACCATTTTTGAGTGAATTTCCAAAAGTCAGATTTTTGCTGAAATTGTGACCCCGGGGCTTAGGGATTTTTTCAAAAAATCTTTTTCTGCCGGTTAAGTTGTTGAGGGCTGATTTCTTGTCCTGTGATAAAAAGCTTTCTGTTTCGACTGCCAAAGCTTTCAGGGGAGCATATGCAACCAGTTGGCACCATTTTTGAGTGAATTGCCAAAAGTCAGATTTTTGCTGAAATTGTGACCCCGGGGCTTAGGGATTTTTTCAAAAAATCTTTTTCGGCCGGTTAACTTGTTGAGGGCTGATTTCTTGTACTGTGATAAAAAGCCTTCTGTTTCGACTGCCAAAGCTTTCAGGGGAGCATTTGCAACCGGTTGGCACCATTTTTGAGTGAATTGCCAAAAGTCAGATTTTTGCTGAAATTGTGACCCCGGGGCTTAGGGATTTTTTCAAAAAATCTTTTTCTGCCGGTTAACTTGTTGAGGGCTGATTTCTTGTCCTGTGATAAAAAGCCTTCTGTTTCGACTGCCAAAGCTTTCAGGGGAGCATTTGCAACCGGTTGGCACCATTTTTGAGTGAATTGCCAAAAGTCAGATTGTTGTTGAAATTGTGACCCCGGGGCTTAGGGATTTTTTCAAAAAATCATTTTCTGCCAGTCAAGTTGTTGAGGGCTGATTTCTTGTCCTGTGATAAAAAGCCTTCTGTTTCAACTGCCAAAGCTTTCAGGGGAGCATTTGCAACCGGTTGGCACCATTTTTGAGTGAATTTCCAAAAGTCAGATTTTTGCTGAAATTGTGACCCCGGGGCTTAGGGATTTTTTCAAAAAATCTTTTTCTGCCGGTTAAGTTGTTGAGGGCTGATTTCTTGTCCTGTGATAAAAAGCTTTCTGTTTCGCCTGCCAAAGCTTTCAGGGGAGCATTTGCAAGTGATTGGCACCATTTTTGAGTGAATTGCCAAAAGTCAGATTTTTGCTGAAATTGTGACCCCGGGGCTTAGGGATTTTTTCAAAAAATCTTTTTCTGCCGGTCAAGTTGTTGAGGGCTGATTTCTTGTCCTGTGATAAAAAGCCTTCTGTTTCGACTGCCAAAGCTTTCAGGGGAGCATTTGCAACCAGTTGGCACCATTTTTCATTGAATTGCCAAAAGTCAGATTTTTGCTGAAATTGTGACCCCGGGGCTTAGGGATTTTTTCAAAAAATCTTTTTCTGCTGGTTAAGTTGTTGAGGGCTGATTTCTTGTCCTGTGATAAAAAGCCTTCTGTTTAGACTGCCTAAGCTTTCAGGGGAGCATTTGCAAGTGATTGGCACCATTTTTGAGTGAATTGCCAAAAGTCAGATTTTTGCTGAAATTGTGACCCCGGGGCTTAGGGATTTTTTCAAAAAATCTTTTTCGGCCGGTCAAGTTGTTGAGGGCTGATTTCTTGTCCTGTGATAAAAAGCTTTCTGTTTCGCCTGCCAAAGCTCTCAGGGGAGCATTTGCAAGTGATTGGCACCATTTATGAGTGAATTGCCAAAAGTCAGATTTTTGCTGAAATTGTGACCCCGTGGCTTATTGATTTTTTCAAAAAATCTTTTTCTGCCGGTCAAGTTGTTGAGGGCTGATTTCTTGTCCTGTGATAAAAACCCTTCTGTTTCGACTGCCAAAGCTTTCAGGGGAGCATTTGCAAGTGATTGTCACCATTTTTGAGTGAATTGCCAAAAGTCAGATTTTTGCTGAAATTGTGACCCCGGGGCTTAGGGATTTTTTCAAAAAATCTTTTCCTGCCGGTTAAGTTGTTGAGGGCTGATTTCTTGTCCTGTGATAAAAAGCCTTCTGTTTCGACTGCCAAAGCTTTCAGGGGAGCATTTGCAACCAGTTGGCACCATTTTTGAGTGAATTGCCAAAAGTCAGATTTTTGCTGAAATTGTGACCCCGGGGCTTAGGGATTTTTTCAAAAAATCTTTTTCGGCCGGTCAAGTTGTTGAGGGCTGATTTCTTGTCCTGTCATAAAAAGCCTTCTGTTTCGCCTGCCAAAGCTTTCAGGGGAGCATTTGCAACCAGTTGGCACCATTTTTGAGTGAATTGCCAAAAGTCAGGTTTTTGCTGAAATTGTGACCCCGGGGCTTAGGGATTTTTTCAAAAAATCTTTTTCTGCCGGTTAACTTGTTGAGGGCTGATTTCTTGTCCTGTGATAAAAAGCCTTCTGTTTCGACTGCCAAAGCTTTCAGGGGAGCATTTGCAACCGGTTGGCACCATTTTTGAGTGAATTGCCAAAAGTCAGATTTTTGCTGAAATTGTGACCCCGGGGCTTAGGGATTTTTTCAAAAAATCTTTTTCGGCCGGTCAAGTTGTTGAGGGCTGATTTCTTGTCCTGTGATAAAAAGCTTTCTGTTTCGCCTGCCAAAGCTCTCAGGGGAGCATTTGCAAGTGATTGGCACCATTTATGAGTGAATTGCCAAAAGTCAGATTTTTGCTGAAATTGTGACCCCGTGGCTTATTGATTTTTTCAAAAAATCTTTTTCTGCCGGTCAAGTTGTTGAGGGCTGATTTCTTGTCCTGTGATAAAAACCCTTCTGTTTCGACTGCCAAAGCTTTCAGGGGAGCATTTGCAAGTGATTGTCACCATTTTTGAGTGAATTGCCAAAAGTCAGATTTTTGCTGAAATTGTGACCCCGGGGCTTAGGGATTTTTTCAAAAAATCTTTTCCTGCCGGTTAAGTTGTTGAGGGCTGATTTCTTGTCCTGTGATAAAAAGCCTTCTGTTTCGACTGCCAAAGCTTTCAGGGGAGCATTTGCAACCAGTTGGCACCATTTTTGAGTGAATTGCCAAAAGTCAGATTTTTGCTGAAATTGTGACCCCGGGGCTTAGGGATTTTTTCAAAAAATCTTTTTCGGCCGGTCAAGTTGTTGAGGGCTGATTTCTTGTCCTGTCATAAAAAGCCTTCTGTTTCGCCTGCCAAAGCTTTCAGGGGAGCATTTGCAACCAGTTGGCACCATTTTTGAGTGAATTGCCAAAAGTCAGGTTTTTGCTGAAATTGTGACCCCGGGGCTTAGGGATTTTTTCAAAAAATCTTTTTCTGCCGGTTAACTTGTTGAGGGCTGATTTCTTGTCCTGTGATAAAAAGCCTTCTGTTTCGACTGCCAAAGCTTTCAGGGGAGCATTTGCAACCGGTTGGCACCATTTTTGAGTGAATTGCCAAAAGTCAGATTTTTGCTGAAATTGTGACCCCGGGGCTTAGGGATTTTTTCAAAAAATCTTTTTCGGCCGGTCAAGTTGTTGAGGGCTGATTTCTTGTCCTGTGATAAAAAGCCTTCTGTTTCGCCTGCCAAAGCTTTCAGGGGAGCATTTGCAACCAGTTGGCACCATTTTTGAGTGAATTGCCAAAAGTCAGGTTTTTGCTGAAATTGTGACCCCGGGGCTTAGGGATTTTTTCAAAAAATCTTTTTCTGCCGGTTAACTTGTTGAGGGCTGATTTCTTGTCCTGTGATAAAAAGCCTTCTGTTTCGACTGCCAAAGCTTTCAGGGGAGCATTTGCAACCGGTTGGCACCATTTTTGAGTGAATTGCCAAAAGTCAGATTTTTGCTGAAATTGTGACCCCGGGGCTTAGGGATTTTTTCAAAAAATCTTTTTCTGCCGGTTAACTTGTTGAGGGCTGATTTCTTGTCCTGTGATAAAAAGCCTTCTGTTTCGACTGCCAAAGCTTTCAGGGGAGCATTTGCAACCGGTTGGCACCATTTTTGAGTGAATTGCCAAAAGTCAGATTTTTGCTGAAATTGTGACCCCGGGGCTTAGGGATTTTTTCAAAAAATCTTTTCCTGCCGGTTAAGTTGTTGAGGGCTGATTTCTTGTCCTGTGATAAAAAGCCTTCTGTTTCGCCTGCCAAAGCTTTCAGGGGAGCATTTGCAACCAGTTGGCACCATTTTTGAGTGAATTGCCAAAAGTCAGGTTTTTGCTGAAATTGTGACCCCGGGGCTTAGGGATTTTTCCAAAAATCTTTTTCTGCCGGTTAACTTGTTGAGGGCTGATTTCTTGTCCTGTGATAAAAAGCCTTCTGTTTCGACTGCCAAAGCTTTCAGGGGAGCATTTGCAACCGGTTGGCACCATTTTTGAGTGAATTGCCAAAAGTCAGATTTTTGCTGAAATTGTGACCCCGGGGCTTAGGGATTTTTTCAAAAAATCTTTTTCGGCCGGTCAAGTTGTTGAGGGCTGATTTCTTGTCCTGTGATAAAAAGCCTTCTGTTTCGCCTGCCAAAGCTTTCAGGGGAGCATTTGCAACCAGTTGGCACCATTTTTGAGTGAATTGCGAAAAGTCAGGTTTTTGCTGAAATTGTGACCCCGGGGCTTAGGGATTTTTTCAAAAAATCTTTTTCTGCCGGTTAACTTGTTGAGGGCTGATTTCTTGTCCTGTGATAAAAAGCCTTCTGTTTCAACTGCCAAAGCTTTCAGGGGAGCATTTGCAACCGGTTGGCACCATTTTTGAGTGAATTGCCAAAAGTCAGATTTTTGCTGAAATTGTGACCCCGGGGCTTAGGGATTTTTTCAAAAAATCTTTTACTGCCGGTTAAGTTGTTGAGGGCTGATTTCTTGTCCTGTGATAAAAAGCCTTCTGTTTCGACTGCCAAAGCTTTCAGGGGAGCATTTGCAACCAGTTGGCACCATTTTTGAGTGAATTGCCAAAAGTCAGATTTTTGCTGAAATTGTGACCCCGGGGCTTAGGGATTTTTTCAAAAAATCTTTTTCGGCCGGTCAAGTTGTTGAGGGCTGATTTCTTGTCCTGTGATAAAAAGCCTTCTGTTTCGACTGCCAAAGCTTTCAGGGGAGCATTTGCTAGTGATTGGCACCATTTTTGAGTGAATTACCAAAAGTCAGATTTTTGCTGAAATTGTGACCCCGGGGCTTAGGGATTTTTTCAAAAAATCATTTTCTGCCGGTTAACTTGTTGAGGGCTGATTTCTTGTCCTGTGATAAAAAGCCTTCTGTTTCGACTGCCAAAGCTTTCAGGGGAGCATTTGCAAGTGATTGGCACCATTTTTGAGTGAATTGCCAAAAGTCAGATTTTTGCTGAAATTGTGACCCCGGGGCTTAGGGATTTTTTCAAAAAATCTTTTTCTGCCGGTTAAGTTGTTGAGGGCTGATTTCTTGTCCTGTGATAAAAAGCTTTCTGTTTCGCCTGCCAAAGCTTTCAGGGGAGCATTTGCAAGTGATTGGCACCATTTTTGAGTGAATTGCCAAAAGTCAGATTTTTGCTGAAATTGTGACCCCGGGGCTTAGGGATTTTTTCAAAAAATCTTTTTCTGCCGGTCAAGTTGTTGAGGGCTGATTTCTTGTCCTGTGATAAAAAGCCTTCTGTTTCGACTGCCAAAGCTTTCAGGGGAGCATTTGCAACCAGTTGGCACCATTTTTGAGTGAATTGCCAAAAGTCAGATTTTTGCTGAAATTGTGACCCCGGGGCTTAGGGATTTTTTCAAAAAATCTTTTTCGGCCGGTTAAGTTGTTGAGGGCTGATTTCTTGTCCTGTGATAAAAAGCCTTCTGTTTCGCCTGCCAAAGCTTTCAGGGGAGCATTTGCAAGTGATTGGCACCATTTTTGACAGAATTGCCAAAAGTCAGATTTTTGCTGAAATTGTGACCCCGGGGCTTAGGGATTTTTTCAAAAAATCTTTTTCTGCTGGTTAAGTTGTTGAGGGCTGATTTCTTGTCCTGTGATAAAAAGCCTTCTGTTTAGACTGCCTAAGCTTTCAGGGGAGCATTTGCAAGTGATTGGCACCATTTTTGAGTGAATTGCCAAAAGTCAGATTTTTGCTGAAATTGTGACCCCGGGGCTTAGGGATTTTTTCAAAAAATCTTTTTCGGCCGGTCAAGTTGTTGAGGGCTGATTTCTTGTCCTGTGATAAAAAGCCTTCTGTTTCGACTGCCAAAGCTTTCAGGGGAGCATTTGCAACCAGTTGGCACCATTTTTGAGTGAATTGCCAAAAGTCAGATTTTTGCTGAAATTGTGACCCCGGGGCTTAGGGATTTTTTCAAAAAATCTTTTTCGGCCGGTTAAGTTGTTGAGGGCTGATTTCTTGTCCTGTGATAAAAAGCCTTCTGTTTCGCCTGCCAAAGCTTTCAGGGGAGCATTTGCAAGTGATTGGCACCATTTTTGACAGAATTGCCAAAAGTCAGATTTTTGCTGAAATTGTGACCCCGGGGCTTAGGGATTTTTTCAAAAAATCTTTTTCTGCTGGTTAAGTTGTTGAGGGCTGATTTCTTGTCCTGTGATAAAAAGCCTTCTGTTTAGACTGCCTAAGCTTTCAGGGGAGCATTTGCAAGTGATTGGCACCATTTTTGAGTGAATTGCCAAAAGTCAGATTTTTGCTGAAATTGTGACCCCGGGGCTTAGGGATTTTTTCAAAAAATCTTTTTCGGCCGGTCAAGTTGTTGAGGGCTGATTTCTTGTCCTGTGATAAAAAGCTTTCTTTTTCGCCTGCCAAAGCTCTCAGGGGAGCATTTGCAAGTGATTGGCACCATTTTTGAGTGAATTGCCAAAAGTCAGATTTTTGCTGAAATTGTGACCCCGTGGCTTATTGATTTTTTCAAAAAATCTTTTTCTGCCGGTCAAGTTGTTGAGGGCTGATTTCTTGTCCTGTGATAAAAACCCTTCTGTTTCGACTGCCAAAGCTTTCAGGGGAGCATTTGCAAGTGATTGTCACCATTTTTGAGTGAATTGCCAAAAGTCAGATTTTTGCTGAAATTGTGATCCCGGGGCTTAGGGATTTTTTCAAAAAATCTTTTCCTGCCGGTTAAGTTGTTGAGGGCTGATTTCTTGTCCTGTGATAAAAAGCCTTCTGTTTCGACTGCCAAAGCTTTCAGGGGAGCATTTGCAACCAGTTGGCACCATTTTTGAGTGAATTGCCAAAAGTCAGATTTTTGCTGAAATTGTGACCCCGGGGCTTAGGGATTTTTTCAAAAAATCTTTTTCGGCCGGTTAACTTGTTGAGGGCTGATTTCTTGTCCTGTGATAAAAAGCCTTCTGTTTCGACTGCCAAAGCTTTCAGGGGAGCATTTGCAACCGGTTGGCACCATTTTTGAGTGAATTGCCAAAAGTCAGATTTTTGCTGAAATTGTGACCCCGGGGCTTAGGGATTTTTTCAAAAAATCTTTTTCTGCCGGTTAACTTGTTGAGGGCTGATTTCTTGTCCTGTGATAAAAAGCCTTCTGTTTCGACTGCCAAAGCTTTCAGGGGAGCATTTGCAACCGGTTGGCACCATTTTTGAGTGAATTGCCAAAAGTCAGATTGTTGTTGAAATTGTGACCCCGGGGCTTAGGGATTTTTTCAAAAAATCATTTTCTGCCAGTCAAGTTGTTGAGGGCTGATTTCTTGTCCTGTGATAAAAAGCCTTCTGTTTCAACTGCCAAAGCTTTCAGGGGAGCATTTGCAACCGGTTGGCACCATTTTTGAGTGAATTGCCAAAAGTCAGATTTTTGCTGAAATTGTGACCCCGGGGCTTAGGGATTTTTTCAAAAAATCTTTTTCTGCCGGTTAAGTTGTTGAGGGCTGATTTCTTGTCCTGTGATAAAAAGCTTTCTGTTTCGCCTGCCAAAGCTTTCAGGGGAGCATTTGCAAGTGATTGGCACCATTTTTGAGTGAATTGCCAAAAGTCAGATTTTTGCTGAAATTGTGACCCCGGGGCTTAGGGATTTTTTCAAAAAATCTTTTTCTGCCGGTCAAGTTGTTGAGGGCTGATTTCTTGTCCTGTGATAAAAAGCCTTCTGTTTCGACTGCCAAAGCTTTCAGGGGAGCATTTGCAACCAGTTGGCACCATTTTTGAGTGAATTGCCAAAAGTCAGATTTTTGCTGAAATTGTGACCCCGGGGCTTAGGGATTTTTTCAAAAAATCTTTTTCGGCCGGTTAAGTTGTTGAGGGCTGATTTCTTGTCCTGTGATAAAAAGCCTTCTGTTTCGCCTGCCAAAGCTTTCAGGGGAGCATTTGCAAGTGATTGGCACCATTTTTGACAGAATTGCCAAAAGTCAGATTTTTGCTGAAATTGTGACCCCGGGGCTTAGGGATTTTTTCAAAAAATCTTTTTCTGCTGGTTAAGTTGTTGAGGGCTGATTTCTTGTCCTGTGATAAAAAGCCTTCTGTTTAGACTGCCTAAGCTTTCAGGGGAGCATTTGCAAGTGATTGGCACCATTTTTGAGTGAATTGCCAAAAGTCAGATTTTTGCTGAAATTGTGACCCCGGGGCTTAGGGATTTTTTCAAAAAATCTTTTTCGGCCGGTCAAGTTGTTGAGGGCTGATTTCTTGTCCTGTGATAAAAAGCTTTCTGTTTCGCCTGCCAAAGCTCTCAGGGGAGCATTTGCAAGTGATTGGCACCATTTATGAGTGAATTGCCAAAAGTCAGATTTTTGCTGAAATTGTGACCCCGTGGCTTATTGATTTTTTCAAAAAATCTTTTTCTGCCGGTCAAGTTGTTGAGGGCTGATTTCTTGTCCTGTGATAAAAACCCTTCTGTTTCGACTGCCAAAGCTTTCAGGGGAGCATTTGCAAGTGATTGGCACCATTTTTGAGTGAATTGCCAAAAGTCAGATTTTTGCTGAAATTGTGACCCCGGGGCTTAGGGATTTTTTCAAAAAATCTTTTTCTGCCGGTCAAGTTGTTGAGGGCTGATTTCTTGTCCTGTGATAAAAAGCCTTCTGTTTCGACTGCCAAAGCTTTCAGGGGAGCATTTGCAACCAGTTGGCACCATTTTTGAGTGAATTGCCAAAAGTCAGATTTTTGCTGAAATTGTGACCCCGGGGCTTAGGGATTTTTTCAAAAAATCTTTTTCGGCCGGTTAAGTTGTTGAGGGCTGATTTCTTGTCCTGTGATAAAAAGCCTTCTGTTTCGCCTGCCAAAGCTTTCAGGGGAGCATTTGCAAGTGATTGGCACCATTTTTGACAGAATTGCCAAAAGTCAGATTTTTGCTGAAATTGTGACCCCGGGGCTTAGGGATTTTTTCAAAAAATCTTTTTCTGCTGGTTAAGTTGTTGAGGGCTGATTTCTTGTCCTGTGATAAAAAGCCTTCTGTTTCGACTGCCAAAGCTTTCAGGGGAGCATATGCAACCAGTTGGCACCATTTTTGAGTGAATTGCCAAAAGTCAGATTTTTGCTGAAATTGTGACCCCGGGGCTTAGGGATTTTTTCAAAAAATCTTTTTCGGCCGGTTAACTTGTTGAGGGCTGATTTCTTGTACTGTGATAAAAAGCCTTCTGTTTCGACTGCCAAAGCTTTCAGGGGAGCATTTGCAACCGGTTGGCACCATTTTTGAGTGAATTGCCAAAAGTCAGATTTTTGCTGAAATTGTGACCCCGGGGCTTAGGGATTTTTTCAAAAAATCTTTTTCTGCCGGTTAACTTGTTGAGGGCTGATTTCTTGTCCTGTGATAAAAAGCCTTCTGTTTCGACTGCCAAAGCTTTCAGGGGAGCATTTGCAACCGGTTGGCACCATTTTTGAGTGAATTGCCAAAAGTCAGATTGTTGTTGAAATTGTGACCCCGGGGCTTAGGGATTTTTTCAAAAAATCATTTTCTGCCAGTCAAGTTGTTGAGGGCTGATTTCTTGTCCTGTGATAAAAAGCCTTCTGTTTCAACTGCCAAAGCTTTCAGGGGAGCATTTGCAACCGGTTGGCACCATTTTTGAGTGAATTTCCAAAAGTCAGATTTTTGCTGAAATTGTGACCCCGGGGCTTAGGGATTTTTTCAAAAAATCTTTTTCTGCCGGTTAAGTTGTTGAGGGCTGATTTCTTGTCCTGTGATAAAAAGCTTTCTGTTTCGCCTGCCAAAGCTTTCAGGGGAGCATTTGCAAGTGATTGGCACCATTTTTGAGTGAATTGCCAAAAGTCAGATTTTTGCTGAAATTGTGACCCCGGGGCTTAGGGATTTTTTCAAAAAATCTTTTTCTGCCGGTCAAGTTGTTGAGGGCTGATTTCTTGTCCTGTGATAAAAAGCCTTCTGTTTCGACTGCCAAAGCTTTCAGGGGAGCATTTGCAACCAGTTGGCACCATTTTTCATTGAATTGCCAAAAGTCAGATTTTTGCTGAAATTGTGACCCCGGGGCTTAGGGATTTTTTCAAAAAATCTTTTTCGGCCGGTTAAGTTGTTGAGGGCTGATTTCTTGTCCTGTGATAAAAAGCCTTCTGTTTCGCCTGCCAAAGCTTTCAGGGGAGCATTTGCAAGTGATTGGCACCATTTTTGACAGAATTGCCAAAAGTCAGATTTTTGCTGAAATTGTGACCCCGGGGCTTAGGGATTTTTTCAAAAAATCTTTTTCTGCTGGTTAAGTTGTTGGGGGCTGATTTCTTGTCCTGTGATAAAAAGCCTTCTGTTTAGACTGCCTAAGCTTTCAGGGGAGCATTTGCAAGTGATTGGCACCATTTTTGAGTGAATTGCCAAAAGTCAGATTTTTGCTGAAATTGTGACCCCGGGGCTTAGGGATTTTTTCAAAAAATCTTTTTCGGCCGGTCAAGTTGTTGAGGGCTGATTTCTTGTCCTGTGATAAAAAGCTTTCTGTTTCGCCTGCCAAAGCTCTCAGGGGAGCATTTGCAAGTGATTGGCACCATTTATGAGTGAATTGCCAAAAGTCAGATTTTTGCTGAAATTGTGACCCCGTGGCTTATTGATTTTTTCAAAAAATCTTTTTCTGCCGGTCAAGTTGTTGAGGGCTGATTTCTTGTCCTGTGATAAAAACCCTTCTGTTTCGACTGCCAAAGCTTTCAGGGGAGCATTTGCAAGTGATTGTCACCATTTTTGAGTGAATTGCCAAAAGTCAGATTTTTGCTGAAATTGTGACCCCGGGGCTTAGGGATTTTTTCAAAAAATCTTTTCCTGCCGGTTAAGTTGTTGAGGGCTGATTTCTTGTCCTGTGATAAAAAGCCTTCTGTTTCGACTGCCAAAGCTTTCAGGGGAGCATTTGCAACCAGTTGGCACCATTTTTGAGTGAATTGCCAAAAGTCAGATTTTTGCTGAAATTGTGACCCCGGGGCTTAGGGATTTTTTCAAAAAATCTTTTTCGGCCGGTCAAGTTGTTGAGGGCTGATTTCTTGTCCTGTCATAAAAAGCCTTCTGTTTCGCCTGCCAAAGCTTTCAGGGGAGCATTTGCAACCAGTTGGCACCATTTTTGAGTGAATTGCCAAAAGTCAGGTTTTTGCTGAAATTGTGACCCCGGGGCTTAGGGATTTTTTCAAAAAATCTTTTTCTGCCGGTTAACTTGTTGAGGGCTGATTTCTTGTCCTGTGATAAAAAGCCTTCTGTTTCGACTGCCAAAGCTTTCAGGGGAGCATTTGCAAGTGATTGGCACCATTTTTGAGTGAATTGCCAAAAGTCAGATTTTTGCTGAAATTGTGACCCCGGGGCTTAGGGATTTTTTCAAAAAATCTTTTTCGGCCGGTCAAGTTGTTGAGGGCTGATTTCTTGTCCTGTGATAAAAAGCTTTCTGTTTCGCCTGCCAAAGCTCTCAGGGGAGCATTTGCAAGTGATTGGCACCATTTATGAGTGAATTGCCAAAAGTCAGATTTTTGCTGAAATTGTGACCCCGTGGCTTATTGATTTTTTCAAAAAATCTTTTTCTGCCGGTCAAGTTGTTGAGGGCTGATTTCTTGTCCTGTGATAAAAACCCTTCTGTTTCGACTGCCAAAGCTTTCAGGGGAGCATTTGCAAGTGATTGTCACCATTTTTGAGTGAATTGCCAAAAGTCAGATTTTTGCTGAAATTGTGACCCCGGGGCTTAGGGATTTTTTCAAAAAATCTTTTCCTGCCGGTTAAGTTGTTGAGGGCTGATTTCTTGTCCTGTGATAAAAAGCCTTCTGTTTCGACTGCCAAAGCTTTCAGGGGAGCATTTGCAACCAGTTGGCACCATTTTTGAGTGAATTGCCAAAAGTCAGATTTTTGCTGAAATTGTGACCCCGGGGCTTAGGGATTTTTTCAAAAAATCTTTTTCGGCCGGTCAAGTTGTTGAGGGCTGATTTCTTGTCCTGTCATAAAAAGCCTTCTGTTTCGCCTGCCAAAGCTTTCAGGGGAGCATTTGCAACCAGTTGGCACCATTTTTGAGTGAATTGCCAAAAGTCAGGTTTTTGCTGAAATTGTGACCCCGGGGCTTAGGGATTTTTTCAAAAAATCTTTTTCTGCCGGTTAACTTGTTGAGGGCTGATTTCTTGTCCTGTGATAAAAAGCCTTCTGTTTCGCCTGCCAAAGCTTTCAGGGGAGCATTTGCAACCAGTTGGCACCATTTTTGAGTGAATTGCCAAAAGTCAGATTTTTGCTGAAATTGTGACCCCGGGGCTTAGGGATTTTTTCAAAAAATCTTTTTCGGCCGGTCAAGTTGTTGAGGGCTGATTTCTTGTCCTGTGATAAAAAGCTTTCTGTTTCGCCTGCCAAAGCTCTCAGGGGAGCATTTGCAAGTGATTGGCACCATTTATGAGTGAATTGCCAAAAGTCAGATTTTTGCTGAAATTGTGACCCCGTGGCTTATTGATTTTTTCAAAAAATCTTTTTCTGCCGGTCAAGTTGTTGAGGGCTGATTTCTTGTCCTGTGATAAAAACCCTTCTGTTTCGACTGCCAAAGCTTTCAGGGGAGCATTTGCAAGTGATTGTCACCATTTTTGAGTGAATTGCCAAAAGTCAGATTTTTGCTGAAATTGTGACCCCGGGGCTTAGGGATTTTTTCAAAAAATCTTTTCCTGCCGGTTAAGTTGTTGAGGGCTGATTTCTTGTCCTGTGATAAAAAGCCTTCTGTTTCGACTGCCAAAGCTTTCAGGGGAGCATTTGCAACCAGTTGGCACCATTTTTGAGTGAATTGCCAAAAGTCAGATTTTTGCTGAAATTGTGACCCCGGGGCTTAGGGATTTTTTCAAAAAATCTTTTTCGGCCGGTCAAGTTGTTGAGGGCTGATTTCTTGTCCTGTCATAAAAAGCCTTCTGTTTCGCCTGCCAAAGCTTTCAGGGGAGCATTTGCAACCAGTTGGCACCATTTTTGAGTGAATTGCCAAAAGTCAGGTTTTTGCTGAAATTGTGACCCCGGGGCTTAGGGATTTTTTCAAAAAATCTTTTCCTGCCGGTTAAGTTGTTGAGGGCTGATTTCTTGTCCTGTGATAAAAAGCCTTCTGTTTCGCCTGCCAAAGCTTTCAGGGGAGCATTTGCAACCAGTTGGCACCATTTTTGAGTGAATTGCCAAAAGTCAGGTTTTTGCTGAAATTGTGACCCCGGGGCTTAGGGATTTTTCCAAAAATCTTTTTCTGCCGGTTAACTTGTTGAGGGCTGATTTCTTGTCCTGTGATAAAAAGCCTTCTGTTTCGACTGCCAAAGCTTTCAGGGGAGCATTTGCAACCGGTTGGCACCATTTTTGAGTGAATTGCCAAAAGTCAGATTTTTGCTGAAATTGTGACCCCGGGGCTTAGGGATTTTTTCAAAAAATCTTTTTCTGCCGGTTAACTTGTTGAGGGCTGATTTCTTGTCCTGTGATAAAAAGCCTTCTGTTTCGACTGCCAAAGCTTTCAGGGGAGCATTTGCAACCGGTTGGCACCATTTTTGAGTGAATTGCCAAAAGTCAGATTTTTGCTGAAATTGTGACCCCGGGGCTTAGGGATTTTTTCAAAAAATCTTTTCCTGCCGGTTAAGTTGTTGAGGGCTGATTTCTTGTCCTGTGATAAAAAGCCTTCTGTTTCGCCTGCCAAAGCTTTCAGGGGAGCATTTGCAACCAGTTGGCACCATTTTTGAGTGAATTGCCAAAAGTCAGGTTTTTGCTGAAATTGTGACCCCGGGGCTTAGGGATTTTTCCAAAAATCTTTTTCTGCCGGTTAACTTGTTGAGGGCTGATTTCTTGTCCTGTGATAAAAAGCCTTCTGTTTCGACTGCCAAAGCTTTCAGGGGAGCATTTGCAAGTGATTGTCACCATTTTTGAGTGAATTGCCAAAAGTCAGATTTTTGCTGAAATTGTGACCCCGGGGCTTAGGGATTTTTTCAAAAAATCTTTTCCTGCCGGTTAAGTTGTTGAGGGCTGATTTCTTGTCCTGTGATAAAAAGCCTTCTGTTTCGACTGCCAAAGCTTTCAGGGGAGCATTTGCAACCAGTTGGCACCATTTTTGAGTGAATTGCCAAAAGTCAGATTTTTGCTGAAATTGTGACCCCGGGGCTTAGGGATTTTTTCAAAAAATCTTTTTCGGCCGGTCAAGTTGTTGAGGGCTGATTTCTTGTCCTGTCATAAAAAGCCTTCTGTTTCGCCTGCCAAAGCTTTCAGGGGAGCATTTGCAACCAGTTGGCACCATTTTTGAGTGAATTGCCAAAAGTCAGGTTTTTGCTGAAATTGTGACCCCGGGGCTTAGGGATTTTTTCAAAAAATCTTTTTCTGCCGGTTAACTTGTTGAGGGCTGATTTCTTGTCCTGTGATAAAAAGCCTTCTGTTTCGACTGCCAAAGCTTTCAGGGGAGCATTTGCAACCGGTTGGCACCATTTTTGAGTGAATTGCCAAAAGTCAGATTTTTGCTGAAATTGTGACCCCGGGGCTTAGGGATTTTTTCAAAAAATCTTTTTCGGCCGGTCAAGTTGTTGAGGGCTGATTTCTTGTCCTGTGATAAAAAGCCTTCTGTTTCGCCTGCCAAAGCTTTCAGGGGAGCATTTGCAACCAGTTGGCACCATTTTTGAGTGAATTGCCAAAAGTCAGGTTTTTGCTGAAATTGTGACCCCGGGGCTTAGGGATTTTTTCAAAAAATCTTTTTCTGCCGGTTAACTTGTTGAGGGCTGATTTCTTGTCCTGTGATAAAAAGCCTTCTGTTTCGACTGCCAAAGCTTTCAGGGGAGCATTTGCAACCGGTTGGCACCATTTTTGAGTGAATTGCCAAAAGTCAGATTTTTGCTGAAATTGTGACCCCGGGGCTTAGGGATTTTTTCAAAAAATCTTTTTCTGCCGGTTAACTTGTTGAGGGCTGATTTCTTGTCCTGTGATAAAAAGCCTTCTGTTTCGACTGCCAAAGCTTTCAGGGGAGCATTTGCAACCGGTTGGCACCATTTTTGAGTGAATTGCCAAAAGTCAGATTTTTGCTGAAATTGTGACCCCGGGGCTTAGGGATTTTTTCAAAAAATCTTTTCCTGCCGGTTAAGTTGTTGAGGGCTGATTTCTTGTCCTGTGATAAAAAGCCTTCTGTTTCGCCTGCCAAAGCTTTCAGGGGAGCATTTGCAACCAGTTGGCACCATTTTTGAGTGAATTGCCAAAAGTCAGGTTTTTGCTGAAATTGTGACCCCGGGGCTTAGGGATTTTTCCAAAAATCTTTTTCTGCCGGTTAACTTGTTGAGGGCTGATTTCTTGTCCTGTGATAAAAAGCCTTCTGTTTCGACTGCCAAAGCTTTCAGGGGAGCATTTGCAACCGGTTGGCACCATTTTTGAGTGAATTGCCAAAAGTCAGATTTTTGCTGAAATTGTGACCCCGGGGCTTAGGGATTTTTTCAAAAAATCTTTTTCTGCCGGTTAACTTGTTGAGGGCTGATTTCTTGTCCTGTGATAAAAAGCCTTCTGTTTCGACTGCCAAAGCTTTCAGGGGAGCATTTGCAACCGGTTGGCACCATTTTTGAGTGAATTGCCAAAAGTCAGATTTTTGCTGAAATTGTGACCCCGGGGCTTAGGGATTTTTTCAAAAAATCTTTTCCTGCCGGTTAAGTTGTTGAGGGCTGATTTCTTGTCCTGTGATAAAAAGCCTTCTGTTTCGCCTGCCAAAGCTTTCAGGGGAGCATTTGCAACCAGTTGGCACCATTTTTGAGTGAATTGCCAAAAGTCAGGTTTTTGCTGAAATTGTGACCCCGGGGCTTAGGGATTTTTCCAAAAATCTTTTTCTGCCGGTTAACTTGTTGAGGGCTGATTTCTTGTCCTGTGATAAAAAGCCTTCTGTTTCGACTGCCAAAGCTTTCAGGGGAGCATTTGCAACCGGTTGGCACCATTTTTGAGTGAATTGCCAAAAGTCAGATTTTTGCTGAAATTGTGACCCCGGGGCTTAGGGATTTTTTCAAAAAATCTTTTTCGGCCGGTCAAGTTGTTGAGGGCTGATTTCTTGTCCTGTGATAAAAAGCCTTCTGTTTCGCCTGCCAAAGCTTTCAGGGGAGCATTTGCAACCAGTTGGCACCATTTTTGAGTGAATTGCGAAAAGTCAGGTTTTTGCTGAAATTGTGACCCCGGGGCTTAGGGATTTTTTCAAAAAATCTTTTTCTGCCGGTTAACTTGTTGAGGGCTGATTTCTTGTCCTGTGATAAAAAGCCTTCTGTTTCAACTGCCAAAGCTTTCAGGGGAGCATTTGCAACCGGTTGGCACCATTTTTGAGTGAATTGCCAAAAGTCAGATTTTTGCTGAAATTGTGACCCCGGGGCTTAGGGATTTTTTCAAAAAATCTTTTCCTGCCGGTTAAGTTGTTGAGGGCTGATTTCTTGTCCTGTGATAAAAAGCCTTCTGTTTCGACTGCCAAAGCTTTCAGGGGAGCATTTGCAACCAGTTGGCACCATTTTTGAGTGAATTGCCAAAAGTCAGATTTTTGCTGAAATTGTGACCCCGGGGCTTAGGGATTTTTTCAAAAAATCTTTTTCGGCCGGTCAAGTTGTTGAGGGCTGATTTCTTGTCCTGTGATAAAAAGCCTTCTGTTTCGACTGCCAAAGCTTTCAGGGGAGCATTTGCTAGTGATTGGCACCATTTTTGAGTGAATTACCAAAAGTCAGATTTTTGCTGAAATTGTGACCCCGGGGCTTAGGGATTTTTTCAAAAAATCATTTTCTGCCGGTTAACTTGTTGAGGGCTGATTTCTTGTCCTGTGATAAAAAGCCTTCTGTTTCGACTGCCAAAGCTTTCAGGGGAGCATTTGCAACCAGTTGGCACCATTTTTGAGTGAATTGCCAAAAGTCAGATTTTTGCTGAAATTGTGACCCCGGGGCTTAGGGATTTTTTGAAAAAAATCTTTTTCTGCCGGTTAAGTTGTTGAGGGCTGATTTCTTGTCCTGTGATAAAAAGCTTTCTGTTTCGCCTGCCAAAGCTTTCAGGGGAGCATTTGCAAGTGATTGGCACCATTTTTGAGTGAATTGCCAAAAGTCAGATTTTTGCTGAAATTGTGACCCCGGGGCTTAGGGATTTTTTCAAAAAATCTTTTTCTGCCGGTCAAGTTGTTGAGGGCTGATTTCTTGTCCTGTGATAAAAAGCCTTCTGTTTCGACTGCCAAAGCTTTCAGGGGAGCATTTGCAACCAGTTGGCACCATTTTTGAGTGAATTGCCAAAAGTCAGATTTTTGCTGAAATTGTGACCCCGGGGCTTAGGGATTTTTTCAAAAAATCTTTTTCGGCCGGTTAAGTTGTTGAGGGCTGATTTCTTGTCCTGTGATAAAAAGCCTTCTGTTTCGCCTGCCAAAGCTTTCAGGGGAGCATTTGCAAGTGATTGGCACCATTTTTGACAGAATTGCCAAAAGTCAGATTTTTGCTGAAATTGTGACCCCGGGGCTTAGGGATTTTTTCAAAAAATCTTTTTCTGCTGGTTAAGTTGTTGAGGGCTGATTTCTTGTCCTGTGATAAAAAGCCTTCTGTTTAGACTGCCTAAGCTTTCAGGGGAGCATTTGCAAGTGATTGGCACCATTTTTGAGTGAATTGCCAAAAGTCAGATTTTTGCTGAAATTGTGACCCCGGGGCTTAGGGATTTTTTCAAAAAATCTTTTTCGGCCGGTCAAGTTGTTGAGGGCTGATTTCTTGTCCTGTGATAAAAAGCCTTCTGTTTCGACTGCCAAAGCTTTCAGGGGAGCATTTGCAACCAGTTGGCACCATTTTTGAGTGAATTGCCAAAAGTCAGATTTTTGCTGAAATTGTGACCCCGGGGCTTAGGGATTTTTTCAAAAAATCTTTTTCGGCCGGTTAAGTTGTTGAGGGCTGATTTCTTGTCCTGTGATAAAAAGCCTTCTGTTTCGCCTGCCAAAGCTTTCAGGGGAGCATTTGCAAGTGATTGGCACCATTTTTGACAGAATTGCCAAAAGTCAGATTTTTGCTGAAATTGTGACCCCGGGGCTTAGGGATTTTTTCAAAAAATCTTTTTCTGCTGGTTAAGTTGTTGAGGGCTGATTTCTTGTCCTGTGATAAAAAGCCTTCTGTTTAGACTGCCTAAGCTTTCAGGGGAGCATTTGCAAGTGATTGGCACCATTTTTGAGTGAATTGCCAAAAGTCAGATTTTTGCTGAAATTGTGACCCCGGGGCTTAGGGATTTTTTCAAAAAATCTTTTTCGGCCGGTCAAGTTGTTGAGGGCTGATTTCTTGTCCTGTGATAAAAAGCTTTCTTTTTCGCCTGCCAAAGCTCTCAGGGGAGCATTTGCAAGTGATTGGCACCATTTTTGAGTGAATTGCCAAAAGTCAGATTTTTGCTGAAATTGTGACCCCGTGGCTTATTGATTTTTTCAAAAAATCTTTTTCTGCCGGTCAAGTTGTTGAGGGCTGATTTCTTGTCCTGTGATAAAAACCCTTCTGTTTCGACTGCCAAAGCTTTCAGGGGAGCATTTGCAAGTGATTGTCACCATTTTTGAGTGAATTGCCAAAAGTCAGATTTTTGCTGAAATTGTGATCCCGGGGCTTAGGGATTTTTTCAAAAAATCTTTTCCTGCCGGTTAAGTTGTTGAGGGCTGATTTCTTGTCCTGTGATAAAAAGCCTTCTGTTTCGACTGCCAAAGCTTTCAGGGGAGCATTTGCAACCAGTTGGCACCATTTTTGAGTGAATTGCCAAAAGTCAGATTTTTGCTGAAATTGTGACCCCGGGGCTTAGGGATTTTTTCAAAAAATCTTTTTCGGCCGGTTAACTTGTTGAGGGCTGATTTCTTGTCCTGTGATAAAAAGCCTTCTGTTTCGACTGCCAAAGCTTTCAGGGGAGCATTTGCAACCGGTTGGCACCATTTTTGAGTGAATTGCCAAAAGTCAGATTTTTGCTGAAATTGTGACCCCGGGGCTTAGGGATTTTTTCAAAAAATCATTTTCTGCCGGTTAACTTGTTGAGGGCTGATTTCTTGTCCTGTGATAAAAAGCCTTCTGTTTCGACTGCCAAAGCTTTCAGGGGAGCATTTGCAACCGGTTGGCACCATTTTTGAGTGAATTGCCAAAAGTCAGATTGTTGTTGAAATTGTGACCCCGGGGCTTAGGGATTTTTTCAAAAAATCATTTTCTGCCAGTCAAGTTGTTGAGGGCTGATTTCTTGTCCTGTGATAAAAAGCCTTCTGTTTCAACTGCCAAAGCTTTCAGGGGAGCATTTGCAACCGGTTGGCACCATTTTTGAGTGAATTGCCAAAAGTCAGATTTTTGCTGAAATTGTGACCCCGGGGCTTAGGGATTTTTTCAAAAAATCTTTTTCTGCCGGTTAAGTTGTTGAGGGCTGATTTCTTGTCCTGTGATAAAAAGCTTTCTGTTTCGCCTGCCAAAGCTTTCAGGGGAGCATTTGCAAGTGATTGGCACCATTTTTGAGTGAATTGCCAAAAGTCAGATTTTTGCTGAAATTGTGACCCCGGGGCTTAGGGATTTTTTCAAAAAATCTTTTTCTGCCGGTCAAGTTGTTGAGGGCTGATTTCTTGTCCTGTGATAAAAAGCCTTCTGTTTCGACTGCCAAAGCTTTCAGGGGAGCATTTGCAACCAGTTGGCACCATTTTTGAGTGAATTGCCAAAAGTCAGATTTTTGCTGAAATTGTGACCCCGGGGCTTAGGGATTTTTTCAAAAAATCTTTTTCGGCCGGTTAAGTTGTTGAGGGCTGATTTCTTGTCCTGTGATAAAAAGCCTTCTGTTTCGCCTGCCAAAGCTTTCAGGGGAGCATTTGCAAGTGATTGGCACCATTTTTGACAGAATTGCCAAAAGTCAGATTTTTGCTGAAATTGTGACCCCGGGGCTTAGGGATTTTTTCAAAAAATCTTTTTCTGCTGGTTAAGTTGTTGAGGGCTGATTTCTTGTCCTGTGATAAAAAGCCTTCTGTTTAGACTGCCTAAGCTTTCAGGGGAGCATTTGCAAGTGATTGGCACCATTTTTGAGTGAATTGCCAAAAGTCAGATTTTTGCTGAAATTGTGACCCCGGGGCTTAGGGATTTTTTCAAAAAATCTTTTTCGGCCGGTCAAGTTGTTGAGGGCTGATTTCTTGTCCTGTGATAAAAAGCTTTCTGTTTCGCCTGCCAAAGCTCTCAGGGGAGCATTTGCAAGTGATTGGCACCATTTATGAGTGAATTGCCAAAAGTCAGATTTTTGCTGAAATTGTGACCCCGTGGCTTATTGATTTTTTCAAAAAATCTTTTTCTGCCGGTCAAGTTGTTGAGGGCTGATTTCTTGTCCTGTGATAAAAACCCTTCTGTTTCGACTGCCAAAGCTTTCAGGGGAGCATTTGCAAGTGATTGTCACCATTTTTGAGTGAATTGCCAAAAGTCAGATTTTTGCTGAAATTGTGACCCCGGGGCTTAGGGATTTTTTCAAAAAATCTTTTCCTGCCGGTTAAGTTGTTGAGGGCTGATTTCTTGTCCTGTGATAAAAAGCCTTCTGTTTGGACTGCCAAAGCTTTCAGGGGAGCATTTGCAACCAGTTGGCACCATTTTTGAGTGAATTGCCAAAAGTCAGATTTTTGCTGAAATTGTGACCCCGGGGCTTAGGGATTTTTTCAAAAAATCTTTTTCGGCCGGTCAAGTTGTTGAGGGCTGATTTCTTGTCCTGTGATAAAAAGCCTTCTGTTTCGCCTGCCAAAGCTTTCAGGGGAGCATTTGCAACCAGTTGGCACCATTTTTGAGTGAATTGCCAAAAGTCAGGTTTTTGCTGAAATTGTGACCCCGGGGCTTAGGGATTTTTTCAAAAAATCTTTTTCTGCCGGTTAACTTGTTGAGGGCTGATTTCTTGTCCTGTGATAAAAAGCCTTCTGTTTCGACTGCCAAAGCTTTCAGGGGAGCATTTGCAACCGGTTGGCACCATTTTTGAGTGAATTGCCAAAAGTCAGATTTTTGCTGAAATTGTGACCCCGGGGCTTAGGGATTTTTTCAAAAAATCTTTTTCGGCCGGTCAAGTTGTTGAGGGCTGATTTCTTGTCCTGTGATAAAAAGCCTTCTGTTTCGCCTGCCAAAGCTTTCAGGGGAGCATTTGCAACCAGTTGGCACCATTTTTGAGTGAATTGCCAAAAGTCAGGTTTTTGCTGAAATTGTGACCCCGGGGCTTAGGGATTTTTTCAAAAAATCTTTTTCTGCCGGTTAACTTGTTGAGGGCTGATTTCTTGTCCTGTGATAAAAAGCCTTCTGTTTCGACTGCCAAAGCTTTCAGGGGAGCATTTGCAACCGGTTGGCACCATTTTTGAGTGAATTGCCAAAAGTCAGATTTTTGCTGAAATTGTGACCCCGGGGCTTAGGGATTTTTTCAAAAAATCTTTTTCTGCCGGTTAACTTGTTGAGGGCTGATTTCTTGTCCTGTGATAAAAAGCCTTCTGTTTCGACTGCCAAAGCTTTCAGGGGAGCATTTGCAACCGGTTGGCACCATTTTTGAGTGAATTGCCAAAAGTCAGATTTTTGCTGAAATTGTGACCCCGGGGCTTAGGGATTTTTTCAAAAAATCTTTTCCTGCCGGTTAAGTTGTTGAGGGCTGATTTCTTGTCCTGTGATAAAAAGCCTTCTGTTTCGCCTGCCAAAGCTTTCAGGGGAGCATTTGCAACCAGTTGGCACCATTTTTGAGTGAATTGCCAAAAGTCAGGTTTTTGCTGAAATTGTGACCCCGGGGCTTAGGGATTTTTCCAAAAATCTTTTTCTGCCGGTTAACTTGTTGAGGGCTGATTTCTTGTCCTGTGATAAAAAGCCTTCTGTTTCGACTGCCAAAGCTTTCAGGGGAGCATTTGCAACCGGTTGGCACCATTTTTGAGTGAATTGCCAAAAGTCAGATTTTTGCTGAAATTGTGACCCCGGGGCTTAGGGATTTTTTCAAAAAATCTTTTTCTGTCGGTTAACTTGTTGAGGGCTGATTTCTTGTCCTGTGATAAAAAGCCTTCTGTTTCAACTGCCAAAGCTTTCAGGGGAGCATTTGCAACCGGTTGGCACCATTTTTGAGTGAATTGCCAAAAGTCAGATTTTTGCTGAAATTGTGACCCCGGGGCTTAGGGATTTTTTCAAAAAATCTTTTCCTGCCGGTTAAGTTGTTGAGGGCTGATTTCTTGTCCTGTGATAAAAAGCCTTCTGTTTCGACTGCCAAAGCTTTCAGGGGAGCATTTGCAACCAGTTGGCACCATTTTTGAGTGAATTGCCAAAAGTCAGATTTTTGCTGAAATTGTGACCCCGGGGCTTAGGGATTTTTTCAAAAAATCTTTTTCGGCCGGTCAAGTTGTTGAGGGCTGATTTCTTGTCCTGTGATAAAAAGCCTTCTGTTTCGACTGCCAAAGCTTTCAGGGGAGCATTTGCTAGTGATTGGCACCATTTTTGAGTGAATTACCAAAAGTCAGATTTTTGCTGAAATTGTGACCCCGGGGCTTAGGGATTTTTTCAAAAAATCATTTTCTGCCGGTTAACTTGTTGAGGGCTGATTTCTTGTCCTGTGATAAAAAGCCTTCTGTTTCGACTGCCAAAGCTTTCAGGGGAGCATTTGCAAGTGATTGGCACCATTTTTGAGTGAATTGCCAAAAGTCAGATTTTTGCTGAAATTGTGACCCCGGGGCTTAGGGATTTTTTCAAAAAATCTTTTTCTGCCGGTTAAGTTGTTGAGGGCTGATTTCTTGTCCTGTGATAAAAAGCTTTCTGTTTCGCCTGCCAAAGCTTTCCAGGGGAGCATTTGCAAGTGATTGGCACTATTTTTGAGTGAATTGCCAAAAGTCAGATTTTTGCTGAAATTGTGACCCCGGGGCTTAGGGATTTTTTCAAAAAATCTTTTTCGGCTGGTCAAGTCGTTGAGGGCTGATTTCTTGTACTGTGATAAAAAAGCCTTCTGTTTCGAATGCCAAAGCATTCAGGGAAGCATTTGCAACCGGTTGGCACCATTTTTGAGTGAATTGCCAAAAGTCAGATTGTTGTTGAAATTGTGACCCCGGGGCTTAGGGATTTTTTCAAAAAATCATTTTCTGCCAGTGAAGTTGTTGAGGGCTGATTTCTTGTCCTGTGATAAAAAGCCTTCTGTTTCAACTGCCAAAGCTTTCAGGGGAGCATTTGCAACCGGTTGGCACCAGTTTTGAGTGAATTGCCAAAAGTCAGATTTTTGCTGAAATTGTGACCCCGGGGCTTAGGGATTTTTTCAAAAAATCTTTTTCGGCCGGTCAAGTTGTTGAGGGCTGATTTCTTGTCCTGTGATAAAAAGCTTTCTGTTTCGCCTGCCAAAGCTCTCAGGGGAGCATTTGCAAGTGATTGGCACCATTTATGAGTGAATTGCCAAAAGTCAGATTTTTGCTGAAATTGTGACCCCGTGGCTTATTGATTTTTTCAAAAAATCTTTTTCTGCCGGTCAAGTTGTTGAGGGCTGATTTCTTGTCCTGTGATAAAAACCCTTCTGTTTCGACTGCCAAAGCTTTCAGGGGAGCATTTGCAAGTGATTGTCACCATTTTTGAGTGAATTGCCAAAAGTCAGATTTTTGCTGAAATTGTGACCCCGGGGCTTAGGGATTTTTTCAAAAAATCTTTTCCTGCCGGTTAAGTTGTTGAGGGCTGATTTCTTGTCCTGTGATAAAAAGCCTTCTGTTTCGACTGCCAAAGCTTTCAGGGGAGCATTTGCAACCAGTTGGCACCATTTTTGAGTGAATTGCCAAAAGTCAGATTTTTGCTGAAATTGTGACCCCGGGGCTTAGGGATTTTTTCAAAAAATCTTTTTCTGCCGGTTAAGTTGTTGAGGGCTGATTTCTTGTCCTGTGATAAAAAGCCTTCTGTTTCGCCTGCCAAAGCTTTCAGGGGAGCATTTGCAACCAGTTGGCACCATTTTTGAGTGAATTGCCAAAAGTCAGGTTTTTGCTGAAATTGTGACCCCGGGGCTTAGGGATTTTTTCAAAAAATCTTTTTCTGCCGGTTAACTTGTTGAGGGCTGATTTCTTGTCCTGTGATAAAAAGCCTTCTGTTTCGACTGCCAAAGCTTTCAGGGGAGCATTTGCAACCGGTTGGCACCATTTTTGAGTGAATTGCCAAAAGTCAGATTTTTGCTGAAATTGTGACCCCGGGGCTTAGGGATTTTTTCAAAAAATCTTTTTCGGCCGGTCAAGTTGTTGAGGGCTGATTTCTTGTCCTGTGATAAAAAGCCTTCTGTTTCGCCTGCCAAAGCTTTCAGGGGAGCATTTGCAACCAGTTGGCACCATTTTTGAGTGAATTGCCAAAAGTCAGGTTTTGCTGAAATTGTGACCCCGGGGCTTAGGGATTTTTTCAAAAAATCTTTTTCTGCCGGTTAACTTGTTGAGGGCTGATTTCTTGTCTTGTGATAAAAAGCCTTCTGTTTCGACTGCCAAAGCTTTCAGGGGAGCATTTGCAACCGGTTGGCACCATTTTTGAGTGAATTGCCAAAAGTCAGATTTTTGCTGAAATTGTGACCCCGGGGCTTAGGGATTTTTTCAAAAAATCTTTTTCTGCCGGTTAACTTGTTGAGGGCTGATTTCTTGTCCTGTGATAAAAAGCCTTCTGTTTCGACTGCCAAAGCTTTCAGGGGAGCATTTGCAACCGGTTGGCACCATTTTTGAGTGAATTGCCAAAAGTCAGATTTTTGCTGAAAATGTGATCCCGGGGCTTAGGGATTTTTTCAAAAAATCTTTTCCTGCCGGTTAAGTTGTTGAGGGCTGATTTCTTGTCCTGTGATAAAAAGCCTTCTGTTTCGCCTGCCAAAGCTTTCAGGGGAGCATTTGCAACCAGTTGGCACCATTTTTGAGTGAATTGCCAAAAGTCAGGTTTTTGCTGAAATTGTGACCCCGGGGCTTAGGGATTTTTTCAAAAAATCTTTTTCTGCCGGTTAACTTGTTGAGGGCTGATTTCTTGTCCTGTGATAAAAAGCCTTCTGTTTCGACTGCCAAAGCTTTCAGGTGAGCATTTGCAACCGGTTGGCACCATTTTTGAGTGAATTGCCAAAAGTCAGATTTTTGCTGAAATTGTGACCCCGGGGCTTAGGGATTTTTTCAAAAAATCTTTTTCGGCCGGTCAAGTTGTTGAGGGCTGATTTCTTGTCCTGTGATAAAAAGCCTTCTGTTTCGCCTGCCAAAGCTTTCAGGGGAGCATTTGCAACCAGTTGGCACCATTTTTGAGTGAATTGCGAAAAGTCAGGTTTTTGCTGAAATTGTGACCCCGGGGCTTAGGGATTTTTTCAAAAATCTTTTTCTGCCGGTTAACTTGTTGAGGGCTGATTTCTTGTCCTGTGATAAAAAGCCTTCTGTTTCAACTGCCAAAGCTTTCAGGGGAGCATTTGCAACCGGTTGGCACCATTTTTGAGTGAATTGCCAAAAGTCAGATTTTTGCTGAAATTGTGACCCCGGGGCTTAGGGATTTTTTCAAAAAATCTTTTCCTGCCGGTTAAGTTGTTGAGGGGCTGATTTCTTGTCCTGTGATAAAAAGCCTTCTGTTTCGACTGCCAAAGCTTTCAGGGGAGCATTTGCAACCAGTTGGCACCATTTTTGAGTGAATTGCCAAAAGTCAGATTTTTGCTGAAATTGTGACCCCGGGGCTTAGGGATTTTTCAAAAATCTTTTTCGGCCGGTCAAGTTGTTGAGGGCTGATTTCTTGTCCTGTGATAAAAAGCCTTCTGTTTCGACTGCCAAAGCTTTCAGGGGAGCATTTGCTAGTGATTGGCACCATTTTTGAGTGAATTACCAAAAGTCAGATTTATGCTGAAATTGTGACCCCGGGGCTTAGGGATTTTTTCAAAAATCATTTTCTGCCGGTTAACTTGTTGAGGGCTGATTTCTTGTCCTGTGATAAAAAGCCTTCTGTTTCGACTGCCAAAGCTTTCAGGGGAGCATTTGCAAGTGATTGGCACCATTTTTGAGTGAATTGCCAAAAGTCAGATTTTTGCTGAAATTGTGACCCCGGGGCTTAGGGATTTTTTCAAAAAATCTTTTTCTGCCGGTTAAGTTGTTGAGGGCTGATTTCTTGTCCTGTGATAAAAAGCTTTCTGTTTCGCCTGCCAAAGCTTTCCAGGGGAGCATTTGCAAGTGATTGGCACTATTTTTGAGTGAATTGCCAAAAGTCAGATTTTTGCTGAAATTGTGACCCCGGGGCTTAGGATTTTTTCAAAAAATCTTTTTCGGCCGGTCAAGTCGTTGAGGGCTGATTTCTTGTACTGTGATAAAAAAGCCTTCTGTTTCGAATGCCAAAGCATTCAGGGAAGCATTTGCAACCGGTTGGCACCATTTTTGAGTGAATTGCCAAAAGTCAGATTGTTGTTGAAATTGTGACCCCGGGGCTTAGGGATTTTTTCAAAAAA
>NW_028148545.1:0-26153 GCF_965153285.1 Podarcis tiliguerta
GCTAATTCTGCAACAGCTGTGCCAGTGGCATTTTTATAACACGGGAAACTGCACTGTTAGTGCAGAAACCTGTAACTACCAAAATGGTACTGTACTCAAAACAAGATTTCATACTATTTTGTTCACATACTTAAAAAGCATGCAAGTATGCAAGTACTATTATAAGAGCCATAGCTTCCAAATTTGTGGATTCTTGAACACAGATGTAACATCTTCTCAAATTCATTCACTGTTTGCATATAATGGTTAAGCCATAGTTAAGTTTACTTTGGACATGCAGAGTCAGCATGAGGAATAATCCCTGGTCTAGCATTATGTCCAAACTGGGGATCGTGGTTTGTTTTGCTATGAACCAAATGGAAAGCCAAAGTTTTTGGCTTACCAATCGTAGCTTAGAGTGAAACAAGCAACCATCACAGGTCTGGGCACAACCCTGAGGTAGGGATTGTGGTTTATTGTTCCTGCTAGGGGAGAAGCAAAGCAGGAGTTCTGTGTGTTCATGGTAAACTACAACATGAAAACTTTACCATGAAACCTAGTCTGTTGCTACCAATACAGCTAAAGTGTGCTGTGACTAAGCACTGGCAAAGGAGTGCTTTGTATTAAATTCAGAATTCCAGAGCTTATCCGAAACTGGAATATATACAGGAAATGATGCACCAGTTAAATTGTGCTAAGAAATAAATATTCTTGATGAACTGCACACACCTGTTTGATCTTTGGCCTTTTCAGCTTTCTTGTTTGGTCCTTTCTTCCATTGTTCTTTGGTTTTGTTGGCTTCCTCGTGCTGCTTCTGTTCAGCTAGCGACTTATTCAATACTTGTGAAAGAACAGAATCCCCTTCTCCAACGAGAAACATCGTTTTGAATTTGTTGTAGAGCATAGATGATTTTTCCATGATAACTTGGCTGACCTTGAATTTCCGTATCTGTGACAGATATAGATAGATAGATAGATAGATAGATAGATAGATAGATAGATATTTGGGGGGAGGGAGGAGATAGGTCAGTTAATATATGAGAATATCATCAAGTTGCTCAAAGCCACCTAGTATTTACTGAAACAGTCACCATCTATATACAAACACTGATATCAAGACTAAGAAATTGTGCTTATGTAGCCATAATCAAACCCTACCCTCTTTCTCCTGCACAAAGTATTAGCAGGCTTGTGAGAACCCTGAAGTTTGCAGAAGTTGAGAAGCCACCCCAAACAGCTTCATGAGAACTGCATTTGCTCATTGACAACTGAATATTGACTGACTGGGGTTTTGTGGGGTGGGGTGGGTACTGAAAACTGGGCTGGGAGAGGGAATGGAGTGGTTGGAAAAGGAGGGTGGAGGAAGAGACGCAAATCTAAAAAGGGCAGAAATAATGATCTCATTACTTGGATGGGTTATTTCCTGGTTCATATCAAGAACCTATTTTTCTATGTTCACAGAGATGGAAGTTGGAGCTGCCCACAAAAACAAATGAAGGAAGCCAATACTTTGATGAAGCTGCAAATGCATACCAGTGTTCCAGCTTACCCACACCTATAACAGTTCATTGAGGACTAAAGCTATGAGAGCACAGAATGCTGTCTGACAGATGGACAGGAATGGAAAACAGAAGGGGGAATAGAGAGGATAAACCCTGAAGAAAAGTACCCTATGGATCAACATTTTGTTGCAATCCCCCCCATGTCTATTTTATTGCTAATTAAGTTTTGCAATCCTTGCCCAGTATTCTACTATTTTTAAACAAATAAGTTTTACATTAAAGGATTCATGAACAGGCTAAACAATCTTCATAATTTCTTTATGAGAAAAGCCACCAATCTTACTTTCTTAAGTGTTGAAATCATCTCTGCATGCTTCTGAGCTTGCTGCATTGTTACTTGAAGTGAAGCAAGTTCATCCAACGCCTCAATGCACCTGTTTACATCCTAATATATGAAAACCCAAATGTTAAATCTCAGGGTGAGGGTGGAGGGAACATCACTATTACACACGATTTTGGACAAAACATTGTAAACATTGTAAAATTAAAAACACACAAGACTTCAGTGTGATTTTACAGCAGGAATATTTTAACTGAATGGGCTTAACTCACAAAAAATGGACTATTCTCTTGGGGCGCTGTGTATATAGCAAACTATTTTAATCTGACATTCTGCATCCTCACACTAAACTTCATACAGTTAACACCATCTCTCTTATTTAATCCAAGGCAACTCAAATTAAGTATATCACTAAGTCAGGAAAGGACACCACTAGGCCAAACCGAAAAGTAGTTTCGTAAGAATATACATTTTTAATTCACTTTAACAATACACACACAAACACACACTTTTGTCAGCTTTCAGAAACAAATGGTATTAGCACAATATACTCACAAGGTGGTCGATTTTGAGTGAGTTTTTAATTTCTGCATGTATCTTTTGAAGTCGTGAATCCATTGATGTTTCTAAATATTAACAAAACGTATCTTAAATGATAGTGAATATAAAATCCATATGGGGAAAATGCCTTTGAGCAACTTTGAGTGAAATACACCAAAACTGATAAAGCAAAACTGGAAGCCTGTAATAAAACTGCACTATTCTGACAGTACTCAAAACAATAGTAAAAGTAAAGGTAAAGGTACCCCTGCCCGTACGGGCCAGTCGTGTCCGACTCTAGGGTTGTGCGCCCATCTCACTTAAGAGGTCGGGGGCCAGCGCTGTCCAGAGACACTTCTGGGTCACGTGGCCAGCGTGACGAAGATGCTCTGGCGAGCCAGCACCAGCGCAGCACACGGAAACGCCGTTTACCTTCCCGCTATAAAGCGGTACTTATTTATCTACTTGCACTTAGGGGTGCTTTCGAACTGCTAGGTGGGCAGGAGCTGGGGCCGAAAGACGGGAGCTCACCCCGCCGCGGGGATTCGAACCGCCGACCATGCGATCGGCAAGTCCTAGGTGCTGAGGTTTTACCCACAGCGCCACCACAACGCCAAAACAATATTGGCATACAAATTTAAGCTGAAACGCAGACAATGCAATTTGCTTTTTCGTAGCAAAACTAGAACACTTTAGTAAGACTTATGTTCCTATAAAGCAGCAGCTTAGTCTTCTTGGCACATTCCTACAGACACATTTTAATGTATGAAGAGTACCTAGCACCTTAACGGTATCATGGATTCTACAATGACACTATGAATAGAAACAAAGTCTTGACAAGCCATCGAGCTTTCATGTCATAAAGCAAATTAAATTACCGTATGCTGTCAGTTCCAAGCAGATATTTAAAAGTTGAAATGACATTTACACATGTGGGAGAAAAGGGAACTGCAGAAAAACACACACCTGTGTATGCTTTCCTTTGGGTATACCTTTGTAATACAAAATTTACTAAACATAAAAAACCTTTCACTACAAACCTCGTTTTTTCTCCATCTTCTTAGCTTCCGGTTTTTTGCCTTCTTCTTTGTTTTGCCTGTAAAATCATCCAACAATTGAAAGTAAATAATTATCAACTTCTGGAAGTAAATGAATATTCTTTAGAGACTTACAGATCAATCCTGGTGGTGGTAGAAATCTTTGACAGAGCAACTGCCACAACTAAAGTCATACTGTCTGTTTTCCAATTCTTCTTCTTTTTCTTCTCATTGACTACAATGGCAGTGGTGGGAGTGGAGTTAACTATGTCAGCTACAGAGTAGGCTGGTGCCGTTTCGTGGTCTGTGTTAGGAGGCTTAGGATCCTGTGGATCTGCAACCACTCTCAACATAACCGTTTCCCTCCCTCTGCCCATGGAGCTCTCTGGAGGTATACTGGGGGCCTCTGGTAGTGTAACTTGTGAGTGTACACACTGTTATGAGAGCAGGTCTCTCTGCCAGCTAAAAGCCACTTAAGCCACTTTCTACTGTCTTTTGGTTATCCAAATGTGGGCTGTGGGATTTCAGCTTAAACAGTATTTACAAAGACACTATTAGACAAAGAATGGTAGAGAATCTTTCTTTTCTTTCAATGCCCTAGTCACATAACTGCTCAATTTTTACAAAAGCAGTTAGAATATACTCACAATTCTACTTCCATTTGCTCTTCCTGCTTACGTTTTCTCTCTGCTACTTCACGATCATGTTGGGCTTTTAAAATATTCCTTCTGTGAGGCCCTTGGATATTTCTTCCTTTTTTCTTCTGTACCATTTTAATTTTGAATAGAAAGGAAAACTGATTTTAGTAGCTGAAGCCATCAGCTGCTTCAGACATCTTGTAAAGATATATTTGAGCTTTCCCTGACTCATAAAAATCGGTCTTGTTATTACTGAATTTCTGTTTATATGCTTTTCCAATATTGTTTTTATGTTGGATTCTTGTGCACTGCTTAGATTTTTAATATTACGCAGTACAGAAATGCTTTTAAACAAAATAACTCCAAAATAGCCCCATTATTTCAATGAGATCATCAGTACCACATGATGCACAGAGCATATCAGGTCCTTAAAAGTATTTTTGCCATGTGGCACCAAGCAATTGAAGTTGGCCACGGCTTTACATTAAAATCAGGTCCTAACAGTTTACCTTATAAAACAAGAAAAATACATTTCACATGGAGCACCAGAAACTAGCTACAGAATATAGCTTGGCATGCACCAAAAGGTTTCCCTAACTGAAAGACTGGACACACACATACTTTATTCCCTTCCTGCTCTTCTCCGTCTTCTTCAGAATCTGAGGCTGATGCTGATCCCACTTTGGGAGCAGTTTTCCTTTTTGGCTCAGCTTCTTTTTTGCCTTCTTTCTTCTCTGGGTCTTTTTTTACATTGTCTTCTTCTCTTTGACTTTCTTCATCCCTTTTTTGCAGTTTTTTGGGTGGTTTTTCTTCAGCTCCCTTTCTTTTACTCTTATCTTCCTCTTGAACACTAAAAGCAATCCAAACCAAAACAGAATACAGTGGTACCTCGGGTTAAGTACTTAATTCGTTCCGGAGGTCCGTACTTAACCTGAAACTGTTCTTAACCTGAAGCACCACTTTAGCTAATGGGGCATCGCGCTGCTGCCGCGCCGCTGGAGCACGATTTCTGTTCTCATCCTGGAGCAAAGTTCTTAACCTGAAGCACTATTTCTGGGTTAGCAGAGTCTGTAACCTGAAGCGTATGTAACCTAAGGTACCACTGTACATTTTCTTTTACCCTCTAGCCAGCTCAATCTCCTCTTCCCTATGAAAAGTAATTATTGCATGCGGAACCATATCAACCAGGAGGTGAAGCCTCCAGAGGGGCATCATTGAGGCTCCTAGTGTCTGTCTGTCTCTCTCTCTGTGTGCACACAAATGAACAAGGGTGCCAAACTGGGTCTTTGACCTGGGTGAAATAAAGCCTAGTTTTGCCCCTGTTTAATGTGAACTAAGGAATGGTCCATACTCCTGACAGCCAACACAAAATTACTTACAGGAGCATGTGAAGCTACTTAACAGCTTGTGGCTCACCATGAGTCCAATGGTGTTTTCTGAAGCAGCAGCCCTGTGTGCTCCCTTTCATAATGAAGTGTTAATCACTTCATGGATCCAACCAGTCAATCTCCATCTAGTAGCTGTAATAATCCATGAACGATCTAGATCAAGAGACTAGGTAATGTTTCATACATGGCCCCCGCAGCAAGTTGCTCACCTCCTTCTATCCTATGTGGCTGCAGGGAATCCATTGCAATAGGGAGAAGTTCAGTTAGGAATCAAAATGTCTCTTCTGACCTAAAATGAGACTTGGCTATATCTTCATAGGAACCTGCCTGAGGGTATAGGGCATGGCAAATCTGGGGTGAAGCAGAGGTCAACCCATAATAGCAATATGCCCCTTCAAGCACTCATCTGTCAAGTCATTCATACATACTTGCATATTTGATGTAATTTCTATTTTAACCCATTGCATTCCTAACTCTCCATGTCAAATGCCAATGCTTAAAAACAAACTTACACATCACTCTCAGGAGGGCAGACTGGTTTAATCAATTTTGGTCTTCCTCTGGGTTTTGGAATCTTTACTTCAGAAGCTGATTCATAAAAAAAGTTTTAATTAAATACAGCCTAACTATTTCACTTTAGCTGATCATTAAAAGATGAAATTAAAAAGTCAGTAGTAGAGCTTTCCCTTCAACCCAATTTTAATTGACTGTCTTGGAGAGAATCATCCCTACAAGATGACTAATTTAATTAAGCGTAGATGCTGCAGCCCAAGATGTGTTAACCAAACAAAATATACTAATAAAGTGTTATGAAAGGCCTAATATACTGGCTTCTCTGTTTTTCCATAGAGGCAAACAGTTGCAGTCCTTAATAAGCATGCTAATTTATTCTATACTAGAAAATGTACCAAACATACACACCCACGAAAATGCACTTTTATTAACATATGTTCTGTATACTTTTGTAGCTCTAAAACTGGAGGTTTACAACAACATTGCTCCCAACTCCATAGATAATTATTAGCATAGCTCCCAAGTTTGCAGATACCAATGACATATATTGTTAAGATGTATGCCTATGGGATGACAGAAGCAAATTAACCATGCACACTACAATCCATTATGTAGTGTGTTTGTGTTTGTATGCACAATGATATTTTCCTTTCCCCATAAAGTTTCACCTAAATATTCCCATTTTAGCAGGCACACTAAACTCACAGCGTAAGAATAAATTTCAGAGGGAAGAGGATAGGTGTCTTTGTAAAATGCAGGTATCCCAAATATATTTATTAAAATACTGCAGATGGGCAGATCTCACTGATCACTGCATTATTGCAAGAGTACAGAAATATACAGAAAGTTTACAATCGATTTTCAAAAGGGTATTGTACAAATGAAACAATGTAATCAAATACATTCACATTATTACCAAATAGCACAGCTTCATATCTAAAACAATGTTCTATAATAATTTTGTATGACGATGTTACCTGTAGAAAGATCTTTAACCATTTCAAGTTTAAATCATCATTTTGGCCAGTGTACAGTATAAGCAGAATCAAGCAGTAGAGATCTCTCTACCCAATATAAGCACAGAAAATCAATCCAGGGAGATTTCTCCATATACAACATGCTAGTTTATCATGAGCAGTATGGGGTTTTTTTTGGGGGGGGGGTGTGTTTTTCCTGCTGGGATGGAGGGGAGGGAGGAGTGCATACATTAGGAACAAGTTACAGGCTCTGTAACTTACCAGCTGGCCTTCCTCTTTTAGGACTTGCTTTTGGAGCTGTAGGCACTGCAGCTGTTGCTGCCACTGCTGCTTCTTCAACTTCTGCTTGTTTTTCAGCCTGTATTGAAAACAAATTTCTTCATTTAATTTGAACAAACTACACAACTGTTCCAAATGTTGGAAGAGCTTATGAAAAATGGATTATATATACTATGCAGCATAGCATGTCTGGTTCAGACTGGAAAGATGCAAGCTGAAGTCCCTCTTCACTGGGACACTTTGAGTCTGTCACCAGGTTGGATCCTAAGATCCTGTGTGTGCTGCTCAGGGAAAGAGAGCTCCCACTGCTAGCTGATTAAAGAAGACACAATTTCCCCCAATGTTTCCTTTTCCACCTGAAAATCTGCTTCAGGGGGTAAAGAAAATAGACTTTAAAATGGGCTCACCCCCCATTAGCAGGAGCCCCACTTGACCAAATATCATTATGTTCACTTATTTGTATCCCATCCACTGTCATGGAAGACAGAGTAGGTGAAGGGCAGGAAAAAAGTGTGACCGATAGTAAGAGCCCAGAAAAAGGACTGATTTCATACATATTAGCAACATATTCTGAAGTAATGATTTTTTTGTAGTAATTGTTAAGGTTATTTTTGTGTGTCTTTTCATAGGCAACCAATGGTTTTGAAAAACAATTGACAATCCAATCTGTATTTACCAAACTATAAAAGTTCTAAATATTACCTTTCTTTTTCTCCCCCTCCTAGCCACCTTAGGGATAGGTGCATCATCTGCTTTCTCAATATCCTAAGGGCAGAAATAGTACTAAAATTAACTGTAAAAATTGTCTGTGTAATTTTGAAATTCTTAAGTTTATGCTAACGCCCCCACCCACCCCATGGAATTCTACATGTCCCAAAGAACGTGAGTTTAAGAGATTTCTTTTTCTCAAGCAGAAGCCCACATGCTGCATGGCAAACTACCTTTGAAAGGGAGAAGATTTTTGACAGCACTTCATATAGCACAAGGCTCTTGCTATTCAAGGAAAAAATACTCATTTATACACTTGGAAGTGCGCTCTAATTAAATGAGATTTGTTTTTAGATGTGTTTAGGTCTGAGGCACAATAATAACTTCATCAAATTGCACAGCTCAAATCTATTTAGCTAGCTATACTCCAGTTACATGGATATTTAAACTAGGTCTGTGCAAACTAATTACAGCCCCCTGAAGCAATTCCAGCTCACCATTGTTTGTAGCCTTCACTCATCTCTAAGCCATTGTTTGTATGTTACACTGGTTAGGTAAAAGCTGATAAACTGCAGTTCCTACCTGTGCCCCTAGGGTCATGTATAAAAGTTTGGGCCTATGCTCCTCCTCTTATACACACCAGCACTGCCTCAGTTACTAGCTAGGATGGTCAGCAACAATAGCATCAACTCCTCCCACAAGGAGTCATGTTACCCTGCCAGTTTAGGAATGTTCAGGGGGTGAGGCAATAGCTTAGTAGTAGTACATATGCTTTGAATGCAAGAAGACTTGCATTGAGTCCCTGTCTTCTTCAATAAGAGCATCAGATGGCAGATACTGGAAAAGACCTGTTAGTACTGGTTTTAATGAACTGAGGCTGTGCTAACCAAGTCAGGCTCACATTGCTGCAGCTCCCCAAATGCCAGTGTAACAAGTGGGGTGAGCACCCAGCCAGAGGATGAGATAATCCCTGCGTAGCTATGGCCTGGTTCACATGTAATGCTTCAATAATAGTTCTATAAGCAGCAAGGAGGTGTTGTGAACCTTTCCTTCTGTACTGCTGGGAGGACAGCTTCAGCTGTTTCGTTTCACTTTTTATAAAATGTGTCATTTCATATAAACCATACACTCCAGTTTGTTTAATGAGCCAGCTTTATAACCCACATTTTTACGTTTACTTACTTGGAAACTGATCAGTTTATTTTAAACTAAAATCTAGCAAGCCAAGATTTGTTGAAAGTTTAAATTAAACTAGGCCTTGCATGGGGGGGGGGGCACAATCAAACCTCAGAGAATGCAGAGGTTCCTTTCAGCATATGCACAGAGCAATAAATCATGGTTTGGCACTAAATACAAACACCTCTCATGTCTACTTCCTTCCTTCCTTCCTTCCTTCCATTCCTGGATTCAGAGGTGCATAATGGAGTTGGCACTACTTCTTCTAACTTGTTCAGTAAGCAATCTGCATAGCCCATCTGCATCGGACACATCCTCACTATGCAATTAGTCTTGTGAGCTGTTACCAAACTTTAAAGAAGAAGGGGGTCAGTCCTGGGAGTTGGAGACAGACCCGCAGCAATATGAACTAATGGAGAAACGGTAGCATAAAAGAGTGCAGTATAACAGTGGCAGCAATAGGCAGAGAGAAAATGTTACAGAGAGGACAAGGGGTTCAGAAAAACCTGTGACATTACAAAGAGAGGAGAACCTATGTTGTATTGTGTACAGAGAGAAAAAGGTATTTATGCAGAGCCTAGGTGCTGCTCAAAATGGGAAGCTGTGTGTGACCCTCATTTTCCAAAATTAAATGTAAACTGGGAACAATAAAAAAGAACAACAATCCAAATTTCTCAAAGTCACATACTTCACTAGGTTTTTCTGAAGAATCATCATCTTTCGAGATTTCCATCTCTTTTTCTTCTGTTTCAACTTCAGAGGTTATATTATCCTGCTTAACAGGACCCTGGGAATGAGATACAAATATCATTTTTAAAAATTTAGATCTATGTAAGGTCTGTATAGGTGCCTAATGATGAAAGTGCAGTCCTCATGAAGCTACATCAGAATTTGTTTTTGAAAGGCAAAGTAAACATGATTAACTGTATCCATTCATGCTCCGGCACCAGGGGGTGGAGAGCAGGCGGGGGTGGGGCATCCAGCACGGGTGGGGGGCAGCCAGGATGGAACCCCACCAGGATTGCGCTGCCGGGGGTGGCACGCTCCCACCGCCCCCCGTGCCTATAACATCTATGATGTAATGGGTATTAAGGCTCTCAGAAAGCAATAAAGCAATCAGCACAACTAGTGATCTATTCAACACTTAACTAGATTTAATTAAGTGCATATATAATTACTTTAGCATTCAAAGTTGTTAGCAGAAACAAACAAAACCCTTAGATCACATAAGCGAATACCAAATGTATGGAAAACAAACCTGACACTAGTGCTGTTCTATCACAATTGATAATCCCAATTCACTATTAATCATGTAATTTGACTGTAACTCCCTTTAACAGGCCTTTTGTTAGGGTCCATGAAACGGCAGCATGTTTTTGCAAGGGGAAATACAGTGGTACCTCAGGTTACATACGCTCCAGGTTGCAGACTCTGCTAACCCAGAAATAATACCTCGGGTTAAGAACTTTGCTTCAGGATGAGAACAGAAATTGTGCTCCGGCGGCACGACAGCAGCTGGAGGCCCCATTAGCTAAAGTGGTGCTTCAGGTTAAGAACAGTTTCAGGTTAAGAACGGACCTCTGGATGAAATTAAGTATGTAACCAGAGGTACCACTGTATATAAATTGCTTTTGGCAGGTTGGGAAGAAGCTAAGGGGGTCCCATAAGAAATCCTCTAGTGTTCCAGTAATCTGACCTCACCTCAACAGAAAATAAGCAACAGGAATAAGAACAGAGCAAGCAAAGACTTCAAATCAGGTGGAGCAGTGATTACCTTCAAAAGCCTAAACAGAATTCAATGGAGGAAAATAGTCCAGTTTTCATGTCCCCACCATCCATATGCAAACAACTCCCTTCCTGCGACTGTCCTCATAACCTTGATGAAGATGTTCTGGTTTCGTAAACCAATTTTCTATTATATCCAATGAAGGAAACTGATTTACCACGGCCTTTTCCTGTCCATACTGCACTTTATACCCTCACCTTTGCCCTATCTTTAACATTACAAGGTGACAGTATACTAAGTTGTACTCAGAGCAGACCCAATGAAATAAATTCTTAGCCACTCATGACTAACTTAAATAATAGAATTGTAGCACTGGATGAGATCTTGATCACTTACTTTAAGAGCAGTCAGCTTTTTCCTTTTGGGCACCATTTTTTGTTCATTTTCCTCTGTAGTATCTAAGTTAGTTTCTTCAGCAGTTTCTTTAACAACTGTAGGGTTAATAGCTGGATGGGGCTATGGACAAAATATTGCCAACATATACATAAATCAGCAGGAAACAAAGACACAAGAGCAGCAATTCCAAAATTGGGTGATTAAAAAACATTAAATATATGCAACATTTTTATACAACACTTCATCATATCAAATTTCAGGGTAGCGTGCTGCATAAAGCAAATATTAAAAACACTATACAGAAAACTTCAGTGATTAATGGAACAATTGTAATAAAATTTACTCACAGGCTCATTGAACTCACCAGGGTTTACTATGTAATGAATTTAGAAATCCACCCTACAATTAAAGGACTGCATTCAACATAGCACTAAATAGGTTGTTCAGTGAATGCAAGCATTTCCTTTGGGGTTTTTCGTAAATGTTATTGTACTAACCTAGAAGCATACTGATACTTCCCTCATTGGCTGCATAAGGACCAGCTCTTGGAGAACTGAGTTTGCTGTAAGGATATTTGGCGTAGCCAATGTAGCATCTTCTAAATGTTGCTGGATTACAACTCCCATCATCTCCAATCACTGATCATGTTGGCTGGGCATAATGGGAGTTTGAGTCCAACATCTGAAAGGCTCCACATTGGCTACCTCAAGTATATACAATTCTTGTCTTGTCAACAAGCCTTGTAAGAAAGGTCCGCAGCTGCTGCCACTCACTTGTTCTACAAGAATTGTGCTACCCATTTACTCTGGCAGGGGCTGCCCTTGCCCGAGGAAAAAAGCTTCTCAAAAAGGCCTGGGATTGACCATTTGCTTAATTGTGAGCAGGTACTCTAAAAAGGAATAGTAGTCATGTGAGAAGACAGGTAGGGGCAATGGCATGAAATGTCCAATTCAGTAATGGGGAACCTGATCTATTAAACTACAACAGCAGCGTTCTGATACCTATGGTTCCTGATAACATCATATTGGCATAATAGGCTCAGGACACATAACAGACACTGTCAGGTCAATAAGGTACTAGAAGTAGCTGACTAAATTGTTAGTCTATACACATTAGACGGTAACTTACCTGCTGAGTAGAAAATTTTACTTTTGGATTGTTCACAATTTCCCACAAGCCTTCATTGAAGCCTTTCCTTTTATTTTGTTTGCCATATTTGTCTTTGTTTTCCTCATAGGGGAATATATCTTTTGGTCCCAAAAATGCTCTACAAAGAAAAGTGAGACACCCAAATATTCAAGGTACACTCTACATTTCTTATTATAACTGGTAATTTGAATGGGAACCGTTTACTATTTAAACCTATTCTTTTGGAATAGCTTTTCTGAGTGTCATTATTAGCATTCATTAATGAATATAAAGGCTATAATTTTAAAAGACTTGGACAAATTCCTCACCAGCACAGGTCACAGGTAAATAGTAGAAGTTTTCTCATACACTGGTAACTGAGAACCGAAAGTATTCAGTGCTATTTATTCTAAAATTATCAGGAAGAAACAAGGTAACCAATATTGTAGATATTTAGCACACAAATGCCCCCAAACAACAAAAGCATCTCTCCAAATCTGGCAACAGAAATACAGGTGAGAATCCACATTTTGAAGCAATATATGCAGGAACTAAAACAGAAAATCCTGACTTCATATACATAGGTCTCAGTAGGCTATAACCACACACGTACATTATTTTGGGATTGTAATATGGAAATGAAGTCATCCCCCAAAATGAATTCATAAAATATTCAATCCATTTTCCTATCCCTGACTCTCCCCATCACCACTAATCTTAAGTGGCATTTTGCACATTCAACAGTGCTATTGTAGTGAAAAGTGCTATATCAGTTTTGAAGTTATCAGGGAAAGGATTGAAATTTGACAGTAAATATAATACTACTACATGTCACACTGGAATACTGTGGCTAGATCTAATAATTCCAGCTGAAAAAATAACACTGTAGCATTGGGCAAAGTACAAAGTAACTAAATTAGGAGGGAGAAACTGCAATTTTTAATAGTATAATGACCTTGGATCATAAACATTGATTTTATGCTTTGACACTAAGCCTCTACTTCGGCATTTGCTACAATAAGACTGCACAAAATGTATGAAAGGCCTAATTCTCAAAGAACTGTGGGTCATGGTGTAAACAGAGGCTGTGTCTAACAAAGTATAATGCATATATTCCTTTCCCATTTTCTTTCCAGTCTCTCTCTACAATGCCCGACACACTGTCTGCTACTTTCCCCACTCATTCCTGCTCCACAGTCTCTTCTAAGAGCTGGACTGGAAAACTGCTCCAGGGTGCAAAGACCTGCAGGAGAGGCCACTTCACACTAGTTCTACGCTATGCCAAATAACTACCCACAATTCTCAAAACACTTCGCCTCAGCTCCCATGAATGCAAGGTGTACTTTTTGGACACTTTTGTGATGAGGGGAAAGAACTCATAGAAAGCTTATTAATAATTAAATTTGTATTCTTTGAGTTCCCTTCATCTGTACATCTCAGGAAAGTTCACAGCATATACAGGATAAAAACACAAAATACGCAATAAAAACAAGAACAAAACCAAAACAAACCAATAATCCCCTCCCTGGTGCAAGCACATTTAAAAGTATGTAGGATGTTTGTCAGACCAAGGCCTGGTTGAAGAGGAACATTTTCACCTGAGGACTAAAGGGGTATAATGAAGGACCAGGCAAAGGGGATATTGCCTCCGATAATGGAGACAGTACACAGCCATCATGATAGTATCCTCAATAGGCTTATCCTCCATGAATTTGTCTAATGTAATTTAAATACCATCCAAGGTAGTAGCAATTACTAAATATTCTGGTAGTGATTTTGACTATGTACCCTGTGAACAAGTATTTTTTGTCTATCTTGAATCTACCAATATTTAGCTTCATTGGATTCTAGTATTATGAGGGGGATAAATCCTTTTGTCTGTAAACTTTTTTTTCAAACCACGCATAATCTTATACATCTCTATCATGTCCCTCCTCATTTGCCCTTTTTCTGGACTAAAAAGCCCTACATGTTGTAATCTTTCCACATAGAGAACTTGGTTAAGTCCCTTCATCATTTTGTTTGCCCTATGCTACATGTTTTCCAGCTCTAGATTATCCTTTTTGAGGTGCATTGACCCACACACCAGCCAATAAGAGCAGTAACGGTTGTTCTTTGTTTCTGTGGGTTTCAACTTCCAGGGCCTCCAAAGGTCAGAATTACAACAAAGAACTCACACCTCCTATCGGCTATAGCATGACAAGAAGTCCTGGTCATGTACTGACATACACTGTTGATTATGGCAAAATTAAATAACTACAAGTGTAATATAATACAGGATAACAAACAGGGTTCTGTGTTTAGAAAACAAATACTCTTTAGACTAAGCCTGGGAAAAGATCAGTTTCACTAAGTTAACCCAATGTAAAAATAATATTGCCATGCCTCTGTGCTCTAAAATATGTACAATCTATAGTTCAACAGCCAAGTAACTCTACTTCAACCAGTATAGCTTTATAACTTTAGGACTTACGTTTCATGTGTGCCAAAAAAGAATATAGGCATTTTATTTGTAGGTGGTTTGACTGCTCCATCAGGAACTTCATCCACCTAAGAAAAGGGGGGAAAGCAACATTTACTATAAACAAAACACTTTGATTTAGTAGGAAACTACTAAAAGAGGTAAAGAAATCAAAAGAGAGTCATACAAAGTTCGCACAGAAGTATATTATTGTTCACTTCAACTCGCCTGTGGAAACAACTCAGAGGCCATGAAAGAAGAAAGGATAACAACAGGAGGATTTAGAGAAGGGACTACTGGAAACTCAAGGCAGTAGAAACATAAGATGATTGGACCCTACTGAACTTGAAGCATGGGAAGCCCCAACAAAAATTTATAATTTGGCAAAATATTTGGACTTTATGTATTTGTATAATTTGGAATAATTAATGTGATCTGATTGGATTGTTAAAATGGAAAACTTAATAAAAATTATTATAAAAAAGAGGTAAAGAAATCACTGGTGGTTATAATGTTCAGAACACTTGTGAAGTAGGTTGAAAACAGAAGATCTCACCTGACCACCAAAGACAGCAGATTCAAAACAATTTTCTCTTAAACTGCAATCCTATGTGCATTTAATTGGGAGTAAACCTCACCTAGCAGAGCAAGACTTATTGAAAGCAAACATGTATAGGATCATGCTAATAATGAGGGAATGACTCCCTGCTAATTCTGACATTGATTTTGTTGGCTGCTGGAAGAAGGTATCAGTTTGCCTCCCAGTTATAACTGCCCAGCATGGAGGCACTTCTTTTAATTAGTGTGGTGTTATCCAAAGGGACCACTTTGTTTAGGTAACAAGCACCATCCTTACAGTTACAAAAGAGCATCAAATTAGCTGTGACAGTTTCACAGGGCAAAGCACTGCAAGGTGGAATGTATTTATTCTTCAAAAAAGGTACTTTAAAGGGACACTACAGTGTCAAACAGTTTAATTAGAACTTATGAAGAACTGACCTGGATCCTGCAATTATCATCTGAGGCCCTTCTTGGGAGGTCTCAAGAGGAGCAACACAAGAACAGGCCTTTTCAGTGGTGACTCCCGACTTGAGGAATGCTCTCTCAAGTAAAGCTCACCTGGCACCTTCTTTATCTAGTTTTAGGCTCTAGGCAAACTGTTCTCTTTACTTGGGCTTTTGGCCCTTAGGTTGTTGTTTTTTAGTATTTATGGCCTTTTTTGGAAGGGCAGGATCTGCTAGAACTGTATTTTATTTGTATAGATAAGTCTTTTATTTAAAAGTTCTTATTGATTGGTTTTAGTTTTTGTGTTGTATGTGTAAGTCACTCTATTTTCTTTTCTACTCTGTGTAAATTCTTTGCTATGTGTAAGGTGACCAAGTAATAATAATAATAATGACGTTGAATTCTATCCATTTTGGTCTGAATAGGGACAACAGTAAATCTAATGATTGTATTATCACAATAATTGCTATGGTGAACAGTCACCATTCTTAATTTGCATTCTTTTAAATGCAGATTTAATCACAGACTGCCACACTTGCTAACTGATGCATGATTCCATAAAAGCTTATGCTAAACTTGTTAAATCTTCAGGTTACAAGGCTTTGATGAACTGCTCTTCAGATGTCTTAATTTTTATAATGTAGCCAGCATAATGTGGCATGTGGTTAGGTGAATGTGGAGAAAAGAAACCCAAAGGATCCACACTGAACTATTTTTATTTATTTTGGCAATATAGTGCTATGGAAAAAATGTCAAATAAGATTACAGGGTGGGCAGCATGAAAATTCATTAAGATCAGTGCTGTGATCTAGTTTGTGCAGCTTTGAATGCTGGTGTGTGATTCTGTGTCATGCAGAATTGCCCCAAATCTATTTTTTTTTTTATGTCTTTGGATAAATATTGACCGGCTTCCAAGCAAGTCTTTCGGTACTGGTAAGCAGCATCTTACTTTGACCTTTTCCTCAACAGGCCCCAGTTAGTTCTCTTTAGCCATTTCAAATTCAGTTTTCAATTTTTTAAAAAAATGTTATTAAAGATTTTCCTTGGTTAAAAACCTACATACAGCTTCTGGTTTTTTTAAATATTTTGATGTGAGACACTAATGTTATAGAAAGTATAAATCTGGGGAAGAAGAGAGCAGGGGAGAGAGAAGGGAGGGGATAGTAAACTTTCATCCTTTTACATAGTGTATTCTTAAAACAACAACAACCCAATATGCCAGCGTTACTTTGGTAGGTTCTATCTGTTATTTTCCCTTGGCAATGACCACACCCCTGCCCTCCCCCCACCTTACACTGTATATAACATCAACGTCTCACATTGAATGTTAACTGGTCAGTAGAAAAGACTCTAGACTACAACCTGAAAATAAGAGACAACACACATACTTTTCTAACCCAGACATCTTTAGGTAGATGGATAGGTATATTTTTTATTACAGACACACGCAACCCAATGTGTCCCTACTAAATTACCCAAACTAATACCAGTGTGCTGGCGAACTAATGCCAGTGTACTGGAAAAAGCAAAGTTCACCAGTGTTGAAACAATGATTCTTCAACATCAACTTTGTTGGACTGGTCATGTTGTGTGAATGCCTGATTATCATATTCCAAAGCAACTACTCTATTCCCAACTTATGAATGGAAAGCGTAATGCTGGTGGTCAACAAAAGAGGTTTAAAGACTCTCTTAAGGCAAATCTTTAAAAATGTAGTATAAACAGTGACAAGTGGGAAACACCGGCCTGCAAGCGCTCCAGTTGGAGAACAGCCTTTACCAAAGGTGTCATGGGCTTTGAAACAAAATTTTAAAAATCCTTCCAGTAGCACCTTAGAGACCAACCAAGTTTGTTATTGGTATGTGCTTTCGTGTGCATGCACACTTCTTCAGATACCATGGGCTTTGAAGACATTTGAACTCAGGACATAAGGGAGAAACGTGCTAAGAGGAAGGCACATTTGGCAAACCCTGATGGGAATCCACTCCCCACGTGTGGATCCAGAATTGGCCTCCACAGTCACTTATGGATTCATTGCTAAAACCATGTAAATTACCCAAAGCTACAACATGAGCAGGTAGCGCTCTCAGCCATTCACCTGATTTGGCCCAATCCATTTGCCCACCAAGTAGTTTTTTTTTGGGGGGGGGGAATGTGACCCTTTTTTTTTGCAGGTCATTAAGACCACCTAGCTGGGGGAAAAAACACCCTAAGCCGAACCGCAGCATGTGGGCACCTTGCAATGTGATGGAGAAGTCACTTCCAGGGACGCCACGAACACGCCCCCTCCCTCCCCAAGAGAGAGGTCCAGACGGGTGAACCCCGAACCACCCCGTTCCTGCAGGGGGGGGAAAGCGGGTAGAGGGGAAGGGGGCGGGTTCCCCACGGACGTCCCCCCCCCCCGGCGCGTGAAAAGCGCGCTCGTGGGAACGCAGGTGAAAGAGGGATGGATGAGGGAGAGAGGGAGGCGGCGCCTTACTGACCCGGGCTGGCCAATGCGGGTAGCCTTTCATCTTGGCGAAGATCAGGTCCCCGGGTTTGAAATCGCGGCTCATGTTGTTGCTGGTGCTGCTGCCGCCGCCGACACGCGAAAACACTGTCCTCACGACCCTCTTGAGGGAGGAAACAAGGGTTGTGGAGGAAGCACAGCGTCTGAGGTAACAGCAAACACACGCGCATATATATATATGTACCGATAAATCTCTATCGGTGTAATAGTCAAGATTTCCCCCTCAGGATCTGCCTCCCCGGCGCTTCTCGGGGCCGCCAGGCCAGCGCAGCCGCCTCTTGCCCCGTTTTGGCGGGAAGGGCTCCTTCCATCGCTCTCCGTGTGAGGGCGGGAGAGGAGGAGGAGGAGAAGCCGCCGCCTCTTTTCCCTCACCGGACCCACCTCCCCCCCCCAACCTCCCTCGCCTCACGGAGCCCCAACGGCCGCCAAACAGCCGCTTACCTGCCCCGCGCACGCGCGCGAGAGAGACCCGCGCGCCCCCCTCCGCGGCTCCCCCCTCCCTCTCTCTCGTTCCCTCTCCCCTCCCGCCCTTTCGTAAGAGGGAAGGGAAACAGCGCAGGGCTTGTCAGCGCGGTTCGCGCAGGCGCAGCCACCCCCCTCGCGCCAGCTGCCTGAAAGCGCGCTCGGTCTCTGTCTCTGTCTCTCTCTTTCGCGCCTGAGCTCGGCGGCGTCCATCCGTATGGGGGGGGGAGAGAGAGATAGCGGAGACACGCACAAATGTAGAAAACCCGCGTACACACTGGGGTCTCCCGGGGCAAGTGTCGCTTCAGCGGTCCGTGTGGGTGAGCGGGAAGGTTCGGCGCTCGGGAGGTATGGCGAGCCGTGAGGAGGGATTTCCCTTCTCTCCCCCCCCCCGCTTCTTTTGGGGACAATGGTTCGCTCCGGCTCCTCCTGCCTGGGGCGGAGCTCTGGCAGGCGAAGCGGAGTGATGTCATTTTAGGAGGTTGGGGAGGGCGCCTCCGCTTCGAAGTTGCTCCGAGGGACGTCAGAGGAGCTGCTCCCCCCCCGGTCCCATGTCTCGTGTGGGTGGGGGAAGCACGGGACAAAACAGTTAGCAATTGTTTTAATAGCAATGAAATAATACCTAATAAAATATTTAATTATCACAGTGCGTGGGGTGCATGGGATATTATTGTTGCAATTAATGGTCATAAATTAATAGAATACTTAATAATCACAGTAATTATTGCAATAGTTATCACAGTGCGTATGATGCATAGGATATTGTTACAATTAATAATAATAGAATAAGCAAAAAGAATAATAAATAATCACAGTAATCATTACAATAATTATCACAGTGCTCAGGGTGCTTAGGATATTATTGTTACAATTAATGGTAATGAATTAATAAAATAATCACAGTAATTATTGCAATAATTATCACAGTGCATAGGATATTGTTACAATGAATAATAAAATAATTTATAATCACAATAATTATTACAATGCATAGGGTGTATGCAGGATCAAGCCATATGTACACGAGCCATAATTATTAAAGCAAAATGCTTGTGTATGGCTCGGTCCTCTACACCTTATGCACTCTGTTTAAAGGAAGGGTAAATAGGATTACAGTTGTAAGGGAGTAGGGCAGAATCCTGGCTACAACCTTGTTCTTTTCCACTAGCACCCCCAGCTCAAACCCACTCCCTGAGGCGAAGGAAGTCAAAGGCAAGACCTCTGGCCTGAGAGCTGCTGTCTGTTCGAATACAGAAGTTGTTCTGATTTAGGAAATCCGTGCTTATAATCTTGGTTTAGCCTCCATCGACTGGGGCTTTGAGCTGTGCATTTGGGAGCATGGCTAGAGATGCCATTGTGAAGAAGTGCTGATGGAAATATATGCAAGTTGGAGGGATGGCTTAGTTGTACAGAAGAAGTATATCAACAACTGCGAAGGAGGTGGAAATGTGGCAGGTGCCAGCAATGGAAAAAGTTGTGCCCACATTTTTGTGATTTCCACACTGCTGATACAGTTATTGTAAGGAAAACAATCGCCAGGACTGGAATGTATTCAGAGATGTAATATGTGAAAGGTACCAGGATCCTGCTGTCCTTTGCATCTGGTACCTCTGACTCTGCTGTGGCAGAGTATTAGCCAATGTACTCTCGTTTAGTTACTATAGGGTTGTGGGTTCAGATCCTACATTCAGGTCAGCAAGGATCTGTCCCTTTTCTTTTATACAATTTTATTATTTTTTAATATTTATGCCTCGCCTTTCAATCAAATTCTTACAGTAGGAGAACAGCTATTCGCCATGATGGCTAAAACTGAACTTATCTGTACGGAAGAAGTATATCTTGGAATACCAGAGGCTGAGAGAAAAAATGAGGAACAGCATATGATTTTCACATTCTGCTTTGTTGGGCTGCTGTTTGATTGCTTTTGGAAACAGAATACTGGATTAGCTGGACTTTGGTGTCATCTATGAAGATAATTATTATAGATCAGTGGTTCCCCCAGAATTTTACCTTCTGGACCACTTGAAGATCAGTGAGGGGCTTGGTTGAACGCTGCTTTTTCTTTTGGCCTGTTGTGGCAATTGTAACACACAGTGCTAGATGCTGAGTAATTTTAAATTGCATTTAAATTGCTTCATTTATTTCTTATATATTAGGCTATTGTATTACAATTTCAGGAATTAAAAATCAATAGGAATATTTAATGCAATGAATGTGCCATCTCCACAAATCCAGACACACTACATACCACCTAAATGAAACAATTTGAGAACCCTGTATAAATCTTGTGTTCAAGTCGATCTGGAGTCAAATCTCTGCTCAAAGAGAAAGCTCATTCTCAGTTTTAGCTAGCTTCGTGGACTTGTTGTGAAGCCAAAATGCTGGTTTCATTGATAGAAGGGTGAAATAAAATGGAATGAGCAAATTATACCCTCAAAAGTAATAGTATCAAGTGTCGCCACTGAGCATATGTGGGAACCGCTTCAAATTTCTGCATGAAATCTCATGAGTGAGTCTGCTGGGTGCAGCTGCCATTACGGCTGGATTAAATTTTAAATGCTATTTTGAATGCCATTACAAATTGCAAAGCCATAGGTTTGCGTTGGCATGTTTAAAAAACCTACACGTAGCCATGTGCAGCTGAACATTGGCATGAGTTGGCACTTAATTTAATGGTGGCCCTGCACCCTCAGCGATACTGTGAGCTGTCCCCAAAACTCACAGGTCTTGCAGGATGGTGCAACAAGTAGCTAATTTCTTAACTAGTGTGATTTAAGTAGTTAAAAAGAGTGTTGGACTAGGGTTGGGAAGTCATGAGGTAACCCCAGGGCAGTCCCCATCTACCAGCATAATGTACCTCGGTGTGTTGTTCCAAATATAAAAGGAGGGGAGAAGGGAAGAACTTTGTATGGTGCTCCGAGCTCCTTGAAGAATGGGAGGGATAAACATAATAAATGAATTAAATACATTTCTAAAAAGGGAGGTACTGCTATCAGGACTCAAACCTATGTAGAAGCATGTCTTTCCAAACCACATGCCCCCCCCCAAACAGTTTATAGATACTTAAGACATGAGGAAATTGCCTGCCTCCTTTCATTAACCAGTTGAAACCCTTTCTGCTCCTCTGACTTTTAAGGGGAAAAAAGACAACAATCAATAGTTTCTGCTGAAGAACAATGCTTAGAAACAAAGTACTATATTCAGCTTTGAATAATAAAGCAAATTGTCTTTCTCCTGAGCGAATTCAAATGTAGATTAAAAAGAGAACAGATATAATAGTACTCACATAACTGCTTTTCAGTTTTACTGATGCTCTTGCCTGGAGGCAAAACCTTGTTAATTTGAACAAATAGTTTTGGGAAAAGTCAGTAGATGTTGCCGTTGTTAAAAAAAATACTACTGATGCAGCAAGGTTTGGAATGTATTGTATTCTAAAATATTGTGCCAACAAAACCAGGGTTGTATACCAGCTTTGATTAAACAAGATCCTCCTTGCATTTTTCTATTCTTATTTACATCTACCCTGAGTCTTGAATGCTTCCTCCATCTGCTTCTACTGCACTGTCACCAACATGAGAATAGTCCAGAGGAAAAGGACATTGAAAGCAAAATTGTACTGATCAGTGTCTGAGTGATGTTGTTTTTATAGAACAAGAAACAAAATTATGTACTTTGACATATTACTGATAAAAATGGAAGCTTTTGTGTCATACAGAACTCTTGTCAGGTTGAATGTAGAGAATAAGGAAACTTAAGAGTCTGTGGATTGTTATCAAATAATCTTATGCCATTTTAAATTTGCTAATTTTTAAGTTGCCAAAATTCTCTTTTTGCTTCAACTGTTTAACATGACTACTCCCTGGGAAATTGTTACATGAGAATAAAAAAATGATACCTATATTACTTATATCCATAGATAAAAGTGCAAATCATACTGACAGTCATAGAGTTGCAATCAAAATTATTCAACCTCCATTGCAAATCAGGCTTATTATCAAAATTAACAGACTTTTAGCTGTTTGCAATGAGCAAATCAAACAAAAGCAACTGAAATAGCTCAATACAGCAGATGCTTCAAGCGGTTCCCCCTATTTCAGCTGAAACTGCAACTTATACTGGCTTCTCCAGTCGATTATTCAACCCCCTGAATAGAATCCCTCACAACAGCACAAAAAAGTGTTGCCTCAAGCACACCTGATGCAACTAATCAAATTTTTGGGGGAGGAGGTGAAGGGACCTTGGCCCTTAGGAGTTGGTTCCCATACATGGAAAATCTGACCCAAGGGAATACAGCCATCAGGATGAAAAATGACCCCCCACTATGGATTGAATGAGTGAAACTTTATTTGCGTCGGCCATAGGCCATAGCAACAAAAGAACATTGCAATATACACAGAACAGAAATAAAAAGCTGATTATATAAAACACAGATTATATAAAACACAGTCAAATAGTGGATCTTATTCTGATTGCCCCAGCTAAAAACCCTTCAACCTTTGCTGTCACCTGCTCATCTTGATCTGCCAAGAGAAAGGACACTGTGGCAGTGGTTGGGTGACCCGGAATAGACCATAAAAGAGGGGTGATGATCTCATTCCTCTTTATAAAGAGTGCAAGTCAAAAGTGCATGCGCCACCGATTCAGTGCCGCCATCTCCACAGGGACATAAACGTTTTTCGTGTGGAATCTGTTGCAATCGTCCCTCAAGTACAGCCGAGGGAATACATTCAATCTTGTGAGAGTAAAAGTGCGTCTATATTTTGGAATTGCTAGGTTATGCAGATAGGATGCCAGAGAATCAAAATGGGAAGGTGGATTTCTGGCATGCCTTTTTCTGATGTCATTATAAATAAGGAGTGAGCTGTACATAGCAAACAAGCAAAGGGCAAATGGCTGCTGAGCTGCACCCACCATTGTGAGGCCTGAGGAGGTGATGATGATGATGCCTCTCCAGCTGGTGTTATTGGCTGTGGACGCCCTGTGATGTCACATAAGCACATGGCAGCTCAGTGGATATACAAAAGCGGCCCAAGGGGAAAGCCCAAGGCAAAGATTGAAAAGGACACTGGACAACAGTTGTGTTATTCAGTACTTGGTGATCTCCTTCTGCATGGAGGCGAAGTGGCAAATGGAAGGAGGCCATCATCCGTCAATGAGATGCTGTGGAGCAATGAGAAGGCAAGTGTACCTGCTGAGCAGGACCGCGGCTTGAAAGCGGCAGATATCCATGGTTGGAAGCTGGCGATGGAGCTGGCAGAAGCTGTGATTAGCTTGTGGAAGCCCGGGATGCTGCAGGGCTGAAGTTTGCGCACGTAAGCTGGTTGAAATTCACCTTCAGAAGGTCATTGACAAAAGCTGTGTGGATATTTGTGGGCTGATGCTGGGGTAAGTATGAATGGAGAGTGTGGACATAGGTCATCCACCAGACATGGTATGCCTGGGAATTGCATGTTCAGATAGCAGTGTAGGCTGCCCTCCAGGCTCTGGGCGAATGACCCACTAGATATTCATGGGTGGAAGCCAGCGGAGGTTGGCAAGCTGGCCAATGGAGGTGGTTGGATGATAACTGTTGAACAAGGGTCATTCCCCTCACCATATCTGTGTTTGTCTTTCATGGATGTCACAAGCCAACGAGGCTTTCCCCGAAAGCAGCAATGAAGGGGACAGCAGAGCTTAAGCAGGCCATCTTCTACTTCTAAATCAAGGTATTTCTAAATACACCTAAGTAACGTTCATGACATTCCCCTTTCCAATACCAGGATGAGAGGCTGTGCAGATGCATCCCTAAGCAGTTGCCATGGGCTACAAACTTCCTGTGATGTCACAAATGGACAGGGTGGCTGAGGGCAAGAGGTAGTTACTAGTGGGAGGTGGCTGGAAGAAGTGAGAAACCCCAGTAGATGGTTCAGGGGAAATTGGGGTAGGTAGGCAGGGCCAGCTGGATATGCAGAAGTTGAATATGGGCTGACTCCCTTCTGTCTACTTGCGTTGCCAACGTTTGTTCTCTCAGGGCTCCTGTACCTGTCTCGCCTAGATCGCTGTAAAACAAGGAAAAACACAGGATTTTGGCCCCAGTAAACAGAAGAAAGTCTTACATTTGACACACGTCACTATTCTAAGTGGCAGGATTTGGCTTCTTTTGGAAGGTCACCTGTAAACATATTGTAATTCTCTAATATTTGCTCTTCCTTAAAAATATACACACCTTGACTGTTCATTGTCTCCTTTTTCACACAGAAGCTTGCCTTCTCCCTCAACTAAGGAGGGTATTATTATTATCATAATACTTTATATCCTGCTGTTCCAGCAAAATATAATAATCTAAAAGCACAATACTCAACACATGACGCTGACATAAAAACCTTGCACATACACTTTATAAAAGAACGAAAGTTTACTACCTGAAAGGTAGGTTAAACTAAGAGCCTGTGAGATTCATGACTGAATGGACATTAAACTCACTACTCGCTAGTCCAAGGCTCTTAACTATAGATTCTCATTCCTTTACACTCAGTGCTGAACACTGTGATGCAACTTGCAAATTGTAGTCACAATGATTTGCTAAACAATGCGTTTTCTATTTTATCTGTGGAGGTATGTTACCAACCAAATGAAAGACCGATTTGGATGAAAAGAACCTTCAATATAAATAGAACCTAAATGCCCCTAGGTAAAAATCTAGTGCTGTTGCCAGTAATTATTCTCAAACGTTTTTTAACCCCCCCATGGTAACAATTCGCCAACCTCAGACATGCATTAACGGTAATGTTGTTGGAACAACCTCATAGAATGCTTAATTCCAACACAAAACATAACAATTGCCAAGTCATTTGAGAGAATCAAAGCAACATAAAACAATGCAAGCATTTAGGAAATTACACATCTAAAAGCTCAGCGAAATTCCAAAGCGACAAAGGAAACTCTCAGATCTTTGCTTAAATCTTCTAAAAACAATTTCATAGCTGCTTTCTCAAACGCAGCTCCAATAACCAGTACGTAATGCCATTTATTCGCGCAAAATGCTCTGCACAACTGCCAGCAAACTAATATATTCTATATAATTATTATTTAAAAATGTATGCAGAAATAGCCGTGTGCACCTTGGCAAGAGCCCCAGCCCTTTAACGGTTCCTGCATTTCTGCAGAGCGCCAAAAACGGCGGGAAATAAAATGGGGAAAAACCTTGCCTAGCGTTTCCCCCCCCCCCCTCCGCGCATGCTCCTTTGCAACATCCGAAGCCGACAGTAGCTGGGAAGAGCCGCCCGGTCTCTTGCCCCTTTGGAACGCGTTGCGTCACAATCGACAGCTCCTCCAATGGGAAGCCGCGTTCCGAGGCCGGAAGGCGGGGCGAAGCTTCCGAAAGGGGGTGGGCGGCGCGGCTGGGAACTG
>NW_028148544.1:0-26076 GCF_965153285.1 Podarcis tiliguerta
GGCTTACGAAAATCTGACTTTCTCCAATTCACTCAAAAATGATGCCAAAGGCTTGCAAATGCTCCCCTGAAAGGTTTGGCGGTCGAAACAGAAGGCTTTTTATCACAGGACAAGAAATCAGCCCTCAACAACTTAACCTGCAGAAAAAGATTTTTTGAAAAAATCCCTTAGCCCCGGGGTCACAATTTCAGCAAAAATCTGACTTTCTCCAATTTACTCAAAAATGATGCCAAAGGCTTGCAAATGCTCCCCTGAAAGGTTTGGCGGTCGAAACAGAAGGCTTTTTATCACAGGACAAGAAATCAGCCCTCAACAATTTAACCGCCGGAAAAAGGTTTTTTTGAAAAAATCCCTAAGCCCCAGGGTCACAATTTCAGCAAAAATCTTACTTTCTCCAAATCACTCAAAAATGATGCCAAACGCTTGCAAATGCTCCCCTGAAAGGTTTGGCGGTCGAAACAGAAGGCTTTTTATCACAGGAAAAGAAATCAGCCCTCAACAACTTAACCTGCAGAAAAAGATTTTTTGAAAAAATACCTAAGCCCCGGGGTCTCAATTTCAGCAAAAATCTGACTTTCTCCAATTCACTCAAAAATGATGCCAAAGGCTTGCAAATGCTCCCCTGAAAGGTTTGGCGGTCGAAACAGAAGGCTTTTTATCACAGGACAAGAAATCAGCCCTCAACAACTTAACCTGCAGAAAAAGATTTTTTGAAAAAATCCCTAAGCCCCGGGGTCACAATTTCAGCAAAAATCTGACTTTTGGCAATTCACTCAAAAATGATGCCAAAGGCTTGCAAATGCTCCCCTGAAAGGTTTGGCGGTCGAAACAGAAGGCTTTTTATCACATGACAGGAAATCAGCCCTCAACAACTTAACCTGCAGAAAAAGATTTTTTGAAAAAATCCCTAAGCCCCGGGGTCACAATTTCAGCAAAAATCTGACTTTTGGCAATTCACTCAAAAATGATGCCAAACGCTTGCAAATGCTCCCCTGAAAGGTTTGGCGGTCGAAACAGAAGGCTTTTTATCACAGGACAAGAAATCAGCCCTCAACAACTTAACCTGCAGAAAAAGATTTTTTGAAAAAATCCCTAAGCCCCGGGGTCACAAATTCAGCAAAAATCTGACTTTTGGCAATTCACTCAGAAATGATGCCAAACGCTTGCAAATGCTCCCCTGAAAGGTTTGGCGGTCAAAACAGAAGGCTTTTTATCACAGGACAAGAAATCAGCCCTCAACAACTTAACCTGCAGAAAAAGATTTTTTTGAAAAAATCCCTAAGCCCCGGGGTCACAATTTCAGCAAAAATCTGACTTTCTCCAATTCACTCAAAAATGATGCCAAAGGCTTGCAAATGCTCCCCTGAAAGGTTTGGCGGTCGAAACAGAAGGCTTTTTATCACAGGAAAAGAAATCAGCCCTCAACAACTTAACCTGCAGAAAAAGATTTTTTGAAAAAATCCCTAAGCCCCGGGGTCACAATTTCAGCAAAAGTCTGACTTTCTCCAATTCACTCAAAAATGGTGCCAAAGGCTTGCAAATGCTCCCCAGAAAAGTTTTGCGGTCGAAACAGAAGGCTTTTTATCACATGACAAGAAATCAGCCCTCAACAACTTAACCGCCGGAAAAAGGTTTTTTTGAAAAAATCCCTAAGCCCCGGGGTCACAATTTCAGCAAAAATCTGACTTTCTCCAATTCACTCACAAATGATGCCAAACGCTTGCAAATGCTCCCCTGAAAGGTTTGGCGGTCGAAACAGAAGGCTTTTTATCACAGGAGAAGAAATCAGCCCTCAACAACTTAACCTGCAGAAAAAGATTTTTTGAAAAAATCCCTAAGCCCCGGAGTCACAATTTCAGCAAAAATCTGACTTGTGGCAATTCACTCAAAAATGATGCCAAACGCTTGCAAATGCTCCCCTGAAAGGTTTGGCGGTCAAAACAGAAGGCTTTTTATCACAGGACAAGAAATCAGCCCTCAACAACTTAACCTGCAGAAAAAGATTTTTTTGAAAAAAATCCCTAAGCCCCGGGGTCACAATTTCAGCAAAAGTCTGACTTTCTCCAATTCACTCAAAAATGGTGCCAAAGGCTTGCAAATGCTCCCCAGAAAAGTTTTGCGGTCGAAACAGAAGGCTTTTTATCACATGACAAGAAATCAGCCCTGAACAACTTAACCGCCGTAAAAAGATTTTTTTGAAAAAATCCCTAAGCCCCGGGGTCACAATTTCAGCAAGAATCTGACTTTCTCCAATTCACTCAAAAATGATGCCAAAGGCTTGCAAATGCTCCCCTGAAAGGTTTGGCGGTCAAAACAGAAGGCTTTTTATCACAGGACAAGAAATCAGCCCTCAACAACTTAACCTGCAGAAAAAGATTTTTTGAAAAAATCCCTAAGCCCCGGGGGTCACAATTTCAGCAAAAATCTGACTTTCTCCAATTCACTCAAAAATGATGCCAAACGCTTGCAAATGCTCCCCTGAAAGGTTTGGCGGTCAAAACAGAAGGCTTTTTATCACAGGACAAGAAATCAGCCCTCAACAACTTAACCGCCGGAAAAAGGTTTTTTTGAAAAAATCCCTAAGCCCCGGGGTCACAATTTCAACAAAAATCTGACTTTCTCCAATTCACTCAAAAATGATGCCAAACGCTTGCAAATGCTCCCCTGAAAGGTTTGGCGGTCGAAACAGAAGGCTTTTTATCACAGGACAAGAAATCAGCCCTCAACAACTTAACCGCCGGAAAAAGGTTTTTTTCAAAAAATCCCTAAGCCCCGGGGTCACAATTTCAGCAAAAATCTGACTTTCTCCAATTCACTCAAAAATGATGCCAAACGCTTGCAAATGCTCCCCTGAAAGGTTTGGCGGTCGAAACAGAAGGCTTTTTATCACAGGACAAGAAATCAGCCCTCAACAACTTAACCTGCAGAAAAAGATTTTTTGAAAAAATCCCTAAGCCCCGGGGTCACAATTTCAGCAAAAATCTGACTTTCTCCAATTCACTCAGAAATGATGCCAAAGGCTTGCAAATGCTCCCCTGAAAGGTTTGGCGGTCAAAACAGAAGGCTTTTTATCACAGGACAAGAAATCAGCCCTCAACAACTTAACCGGCAGAAAAAGATTTTTTTGAAAAAATCCCTAAGCCCCGGGGTCACAATTTCAGCAAAAATCTGACTTTCTCCAATTCACTCAAAAATGATGCCAAACGCTTGCAAATGCTCCCCTGAAAGGTTTGGCGGTCGATACAGAAGGCTTTTTATCACAGGACAGGAAATCAGCCCTCAACAACTTAACCTGCAGAAAAAGATTTTTTGAAAAAATCCCTAAGCCCCGGGGTCACAATTTCAGCAAAAATCTGACTTTCTCCAATTCACTCAAAAATGATGCCAAACGCTTGCAAATGCTCCCCTGAAAGGTTTGGCGGTCGAAACAGAAGGCTTTTTATCACAGGACAAGAAATCAGCCCTCAACAACTTAACCGCCGGAAAAAGGTTTTTTTGAAAAAATCCCTAAGCCCCGGGGTCACAATTTCAGCAAAAATCTGACTTTCTCCAATTCACTCAAAAATGATGCCAAACGCTTGCAAATGCTCCCCTGAAAGGTTTGGCGGTCGAAACAGAAGGCTTTTTATCACAGGACAAGAAATCAGCCCTCAACAACTTAACCGCCGGAAAAAGGTTTTTTTCAAAAAATCCCTAAGCCCCGGGGTCACAATTTCAGCAAAAATCTGACTTTCTCCAATTCACTCAAAAATGATGCCAAAGGCTTGCAAATGCTCCCCTGAAAGGTTTGGCGGTCGAAACAGAAGGCTTTTTATCACAGGACAAGAAATCAGCCCTCAACAACTTAACCGCCGGAAAAAGGTTTTTTTGAAAAAATCCCTAAGCCCCGGGGTCACAATTTCAGCAAAAATCTGACTTTCTCCAATTCACTCAAAAATGATGCCAAACGCTTGCAAATGCTCCCCTGAAAGGTTTGGCGGTCAAAACAGAAGGCTTTTTATCACAGGACAAGAAATCAGCCCTCAACAACTTAACCTGCAGAAAAAGATTTTTTGAAAAAATCCCTAAGCCCCGGGGTCACAATTTCAGCAAAAATCTGACTTTTGGCAATTCACTCAAAAATGATGCCAAACGCTTGCAAATGCTCCCCTGAAAGGTTTGGCGGTCGAAACAGAATGCTTTTTATCACAGGACAAGAAATCAGCCCTCAACAACTTAACCGCCGGAAAAAGGTTTTTTTGAAAAAATCCCTAAGCCCCGGGGTCACAATTTCAGCAAAAATCTGACTTTCTCCAATTCACTCAAAAATGATGCCAAACGCTTGCAAATGCTCCCCTGAAAGGTTTGGCGGTCGAAACAGAAGGCTTTTTATCACAGGACAAGAAATCAGCCCTCAACAACTTAACCTGCAGAAAAAGATTTTTTGAAAAAATCCCTAAGCCCCGGGGTCACAATTTCAGCAAAAATCTGACTTTTGGCAATTCACTCAAAAATGATGCCAAACGCTTGCAAATGCTCCCCTGAAAGGTTTGGCGGTCAAAACAGAAGGCTTTTTATCACAGGACAAGAAATCAGCCCTCAACAACTTAACCTGCAGAAAAAGATTTTTTTGAAAAAATCCCTAAGCCCCGGGGTCACAATTTCAGCAAAAATTTGACTTTCTCCAATTCACTCAAAAATGATGCCAAACGCTTGCAAATGCTCCACTGAAAGGTTTGGCGGTCGAAACAGAAGGCGTTTTATCACAGGACAAGAAATCAGCCCTCAACAACTTAACCGCCGGAAAAAGGTTTTTTTGAAAAAATCCCTAAGCCCCGGGGTCACAATTTCAGCAAAAATCTGACTTTCTCCAATTCACTCAAAAATGATGCCAAACGCTTGCAAATGCTCCCCTGAAAGGTTTGGCGGTCAAAACAGAAGGCTTTTTATCACAGGAAAAGAAATCAGCCCTCAACAACTTAACCTGCAGAAAAAGATTTTTTGAAAAAATCCCTAAGCCCCGGGGTCACAATTTCAGCAAAAATCTGACTTTTTCCAATTCACTCAAAAATGATGCCAAACGCTTGCAAATGCTCCCCTGAAAGGTTTGGCGGTCGATACAGAAGGCTTTTTATCACAGGACAGGAAATCAGCCCTCAACAACTTAACCTGCAGAAAAAGATTTTTTGAAAAAATCCCTAAGCCCCGGGGTCACAATTTCAGCAAAAATCTGACTTTTGGCAATTCACTCAAAAATGATGCCAAACGCTTGCAAATGCTCCCCTGAAAGGTTTGGCGGTCGAAACAGAAGGCTTTTTATCACAGGACAAGAAATCAGCCCTCAACAACTTAACCGCCGGAAAAAGGTTTTTTTGAAAAAATCCCTAAGCCCCGGGGTCACAATTTCAGCAAAAATCTGACTTTCTCCAATTCACTCAAAAATGATGCCAAACGCTTGCAAATGCTCCCCTGAAAGGTTTGGCGGTCGAAACAGAAGGCTTTTTATCACAGGACAAGAAATCAGCCCTCAACAACTTAACCGCCGGAAAAAGGTTTTTTTCAAAAAATCCCTAAGCCCCGGGGTCACAATTTCAGCAAAAATCTGACTTTCTCCAATTCACTCAAAAATGATGCCAAACGCTTGCAAATGCTCCCCTGAAAGGTTTGGCGGTCGAAACAGAAGGCTTTTTATCACAGGACAAGAAATCAGCCCTCAACAACTTAAACTGCAGAAAAAGATTTTTTGAAAAAATCCCTAAGCCCCGGGGTCACAATTTCAGCCAAAATGTGAGTTTTGGCAATTCACTCAAAAATGATGCCAAAGGCTTGCAAATGCTCCCCTGAAAGGTTTGGCGGTCGAAACAGAAGGCTTTTTATCACAGGACAAGAAATCAGCCCTCAACAACTTAACCGCCGGAAAAAGGTTTTTTTGAAAAAATCCCTAAGCCCCGGGGTCACAATTTCAGCAAAAATCTGACTTTCTCCAATTCACTCAAAAATGATGCCAAAGGCTTGCAAATGCTCCCCTGAAAGGTTTGGCGGTCGAAGCAGAAGGCTTTTTATCACAGGACAAGAAATCAGCCCTCAACAACTTAACCGCCGGAAAAAGGTTTTTTTGAAAAAATCCCTAAGCCCCGGGGTCACAATTTCAGCAAAAATCTGACTTTCTCCAATTCACGCAAAAATGATGCCAAACGCTTGCAAATGCTCCCCTGAAAGGTTTGGCGGTCGAAACAGAAGGCTTTTTATCACAGGACAAGAAATCAGCCCTCAACAACTTAACCTGCAGAAAAAGATTTTTTGAAAAAATCGTTAAGCCCCGGGGTCACAATTTCAGCAAAAATCTGACTTTTGGCAATTCACTCAAAAATGATGCCAAACGCTTGCAAATGCTCCCCTGAAAGGTTTGGCGGTCGAAACAGAAGGCTTTTTATCACAGGACAAGAAATCAGCCCTCAACAACTTAACCGCCGGAAAAAGGTTTTTTTGAAAAAATCCCTAAGCCGCGGGGTCACAATTTCAGCAAAAATCTGACTTTCTCCAATTCACACAAAAATGATGCCAAACGCTTGCAAATGCTCCCCTGAAAGGTTTGGCGGTCGAAACAGAAGGCTTTTTATCACAGGACAAGAAATCAGCCCTCAACAACTTAACCGCCGGAAAAAGGTTTTTTTGAAAAAATCCCTAAGCCCCGGGGTCACAATTTCAGCAAAAATCTGACTTTCTCCAATTCACGCAAAAATGATGCCAAACGCTTGCAAATGCTCCCCTGAAAGGTTTGGCGGTCGAAACAGAAGGCTTTTTATCGCAGGACAAGAAATCAGCCCTCAACAACTTAACCTGCAGAAAAAGAATTTTTGAAAAAATCCCTAAGCCCCGGGGTCACAATTTCAGCAAAAATCTGACTTTCTCCAATTCACTCAAAAATGATGCCAAACGCTTGCAAATGCTCCCCTGAAAGGTTTGGCGGTCGAAACAGAAGGCTTTTTATCACAGGACAAGAAATCAGCCCTCAACAACTTAACCGCCGGAAAAAGGTTTTTTTGAAAAAATCCCTAAGCCCCGGGGTCACAATTTCAGCAAAAATCTGACTTTCTCCAATTCACGCAAAAATGATGCCAAACGCTTGCAAATGCTCCCCTGAAAGGTTTGGCGGTCGAAACAGAAGGCTTTTTATCACAGGACAAGAAATCAGCCCTCAACAACTTAACCTGCAGAAAAAGATTTTTTGAAAAAATCGTTAAGCCCCGGGGTCACAATTTCAGCAAAAATCTGACTTTTGGCAATTCACTCAAAAATGATGCCAAACGCTTGCAAATGCTCCCCTGAAAGGTTTGGCGGTCGAAACAGAAGGCTTTTTATCACAGGACAAGAAATCAGCCCTCAACAACTTAACCGCCGGAAAAAGGTTTTTTTGAAAAAATCCCTAAGCCGCGGGGTCACAATTTCAGCAAAAATCTGACTTTCTCCAATTCACACAAAAATGATGCCAAACGCTTGCAAATGCTCCCCTGAAAGGTTTGGCGGTCGAAACAGAAGGCTTTTTATCACAGGACAAGAAATCAGCCCTCAACAACTTACCCTGCAGAAAAAGATTTTTTGAAAAAATCGTTAAGCCCCGGGGTCACAATTTCAGCAAAAATCTGACTTTCTCCAATTCACTCAAAAATGATGCCAAACGCTTGCAAATGCTCCCCTGAAAGGTTTGGCGGTCGAAACAGAAGGCTTTTTATCACAGGACAAGAAATCAGCCCTCAACAACTTAACCGCCGGAAAAAGGTTTTTTTGAAAAAATCCCTAAGCCCCGGGGTCACAATTTCAGCAAAAATCTGACTTTCTCCAATTCACGCAAAAATGATGCCAAACGCTTGCAAATGCTCCCCTGAAAGGTTTGGCGGTCGAAACAGAAGGCTTTTTATCACAGGACAAGAAATCAGCCCTCAACAACTTAACCTGCAGAAAAAGATTTTTTGAAAAAATCCCTAAGCCCCGGGGTCACAATTTCAGCAAAGATCTGACTTTCTCCAATTCACGCAAAAATGATGCCAAACGCTTGCAAATGCTCCCCTGAAAGGTTTGGCGGTCGAAACAGAAGGCTTTTTATCACAGGACAAGAAATCAGCCCTCAACAACTTAACCTGCAGAAAAAGATTTTTTGAAAAAATCCCTAAGCCCCGGGGTCACAATTTCAGCAAAAATCTGACTTTCTCCAATTCACTCAAAAATGATGCCAAACGCTTGCAAATGCTCCCCTGAAAGGTTTGGCGGTCGAAACAGAAGGCTTTTTATCACAGGACAAGAAATCAGCCCTCAACAACTTAACCGCCGGAAAAAGGTTTTTTTGAAAAAATCCCTAAGCCCCGGGGTCACAATTTCAGCAAAAATCTGACTTTCTCCAATTCACGCAAAAATGATGCCAAACGTTTGCAAATGCTCCCCTGAAAGGTTTGGCGGTCGAAACAGAAGGCTTTTTATCACAGGACAAGAAATCAGCCCTCAACAACTTAACCTGCAGAAAAAGATTTTTTGAAAAAATCCCTAAGCCCCGGGGTCACAATTTCAGCAAAAATCTGACTTTCGGCAATTCACTCAAAAATGATGCCAAACGCTTGCAAATGCTCCCCTGAAAGGTTTGGCGGTCGAAACAGAAGGCTTTTTATCACAGGACAAGAAATCAGCCCTCAACAACTTACCCTGCAGAAAAAGATTTTTTGAAAAAATCGTTAAGCCCCGGGGTCACAATTTCAGCAAAAATCTGACTTTCTCCAATTCACTCAAAAATGATGCCAAACGCTTGCAAATGCTCCCCTGAAAGGTTTGGCGGTCGAAACAGAAGGCTTTTTATCACAGGACAAGAAATCAGCCCTCAACAACTTAACCGCCGGAAAAAGGTTTTTTTGAAAAAATCCCTAAGCCCCGGGGTCACAATTTCAGCAAAAATCTGACTTTCTCCAATTCACGCAAAAATGATGCCAAACGCTTGCAAATGCTCCCCTGAAAGGTTTGGCGGTCGAAACAGAAGGCTTTTTATCACAGGACAAGAAATCAGCCCTCAACAACTTAACCTGCAGAAAAAGATTTTTTGAAAAAATCCCTAAGCCCCGGGGTCACAATTTCAGCAAAAATCTGACTTTCTCCAATTCACTCAAAAATGATGCCAAACGATTGCAAATGCTCCCCTGAAAGGTTTGGCGGTCGAAACAGAAGGCTTTTTATCACAGGACAAGAAATCAGCCCTCAACAACTTAACCGCCGGAAAAAGGTTTTTTTGAAAAAATCCCTAAGCCCCGGGGTCACAATTTCAGCAAAAATCTGACTTTCTCCAATTCACGCAAAAATGATGCCAAACGCTTGCAAATGCTCCCCTGAAAGGTTTGGCGGTCGAAACAGAAGGCTTTTTATCACAGGACAAGAAATCAGCCCTCAACAACTTAACCTGCAGAAAAAGATTTTTTGAAAAAATCCCTAAGCCCCGGGGTCACAATTTCAGCAAAAATCTGACTTTCGGCAATTCACTCAAAAATGATGCCAAACGCTTGCAAATGCTCCCCTGAAAGGTTTGGCGGTCGAAACAGAAGGCTTTTTATCACAGGACAAGAAATCAGCCCTCAACAACTTAACCGCCAGAAAAAGGTTTTTTTGAAAAAATCCCTAAGCCCCGGGGTCACAATTTCAGCAAAAATCTGACTTTCTCCAATTCACGCAAAAGTGATGCCAAACGCTTGCAAATGCTCCCCTGAAAGGTTTGGCGGTCGAAACAGAAGGCTTTTTATCACAGGACAAGAAATCAGCCCTCAACAACTTACCCTGCAGAAAAAGATTTTTTGAAAAAATCGTTAAGCCCCGGGGTCACAATTTCAGCAAAAATCTGACTTTCTCCAATTCACTCACAAATGATGCCAAACGCTTGCAAATGCTCCCCTGAAAGGTTTGGCGGTCGAAACAGAAGGCTTTTTATCACAGGACAAGAAATCAGCCCTCAACAACTTAACCGCCGGAAAAAGGTTTTTTTGAAAAAATCCCTAAGCCCCGGGGTCACAATTTCAGCAAAAATCTGACTTTCTGCAATTCACGCAAAAATGATGCCAAACGCTTGCAAATGCTCCCCTGAAAGGTTTGGCGGTCGAAACAGAAGGCTTTTTATCACAGGACAAGAAATCAGCCCTCAACAACTTAACCTGCAGAAAAAGGTTTTTTTGAAAAAATCCCTAAGCCCCGGGGTCACAATTTCAGCAAAAATCTGACTTTCTCCAATTCACGCAAAAATGATGCCAAACGCTTGCAAATGCTCCCCTGAAAGGTTTGGCGGTCGAAACAGAAGGCTTTTTATCACAGGACAAGAAATCAGCCCTCAACAACTTAACCTGCAGAAAAAGATTTTTTGAAAAAATCCCTAAGCCCCGGGGTCACAATTTCAGCAAAAATCTGACTTTCGGCAATTCACTCAAAAATGATGCCAAACGCTTGCAAATGCTCCCCTGAAAGGTTTGGCGGTCGAAACAGAAGGCTTTTTATCACAGGACAAGAAATCAGCCCTCAACAACTTAACCGCCGGAAAAAGGTTTTTTTGAAAAAATCCCTAAGCCCCGGGGTCACAATTTCAGCAAAAATCTGACTTTCTCCAATTCACGCAAAAGTGATGCCAAACGCTTGCAAATGCTCCCCTGAAAGGTTTGGCGGTCGAAACAGAAGGCTTTTTATCACAGGACAAGAAATCAGCCATCAACAACTTCACCTGCAGAAAAAGATTTTTTGAAAAAATCGTTAAGCCCCGGGGTCACAATTTCAGCAAAAATCTGACTTTCTCCAATTCACTCAAAAATGATGCCAAACGCTTGCAAATGCTCCCCTGAAAGGTTTGGCGGTCGAAACAGAAGGCTTTTTATCACAGGACAAGAAATCAGCCCTCAACAACTTAACCTGCAGAAAAAGATTTTTTGAAAAAATCCCTAAGCCCCGGGGTCACAATTTCAGCAAAAATCTGACTTTCTCCAATTCACTCAAAAATGATGCCAAACGCTTGCAAATGCTCCCCTGAAAGGTTTGGCGGTCGAAAAAGAAGGCTTTTTATCACAGGACAAGAAATCAGCCCTCAACAACTTAACCGCCGGAAAAAGGTTTTTTTGAAAAAATCCCTAAGCCCCGGGGTCACAATTTCAGCAAAAATCTGACTTTCTCCAATTCACGCAAAAATGATGCCAAACGCTTGCAAATGCTCCCCTGAAAGGTTTGGCGGTCGAAACAGAAGGCTTTTTATCACAGGACAAGAAATCAGCCCTCAACAACTTAACCTGCAGAAAAAGATTTTTTGAAAAAATCCCTAAGCCCCGGGGTCACAATTTCAGCAAAAATCTGACTTTCGGCAATTCACTCAAAAATGATGCCAAACGCTTGCAAATGCTCCCCTGAAAGGTTTGGCGGTCGAAACAGAAGGCTTTTTATCACAGGACAAGAAATCAGCCCTCAACAACTTAACCGCCGGAAAAAGGTTTTTTTGAAAAAATCCCTAAGCCCCGGGGTCACAATTTCAGCAAAAATCTGACTTTCTCCAATTCACGCAAAAGTGATGCCAAACGCTTGCAAATGCTCCCCTGAAAGGTTTGGCGGTCGAAACAGAAGGCTTTTTATCACAGGACAAGAAATCAGCCCTCAACAACTTAACCTGCAGAAAAAGATTTTTTGAAAAAATCGTTAAGCCCCGGGGTCACAATTTCAGCAAAAATCTGACTTTCTCCAATTCACTCAAAAATGATGCCAAACGCTTGCAAATGCTCCCCTGAAAGGTTTGGCGGTCGAAACAGAAGGCTTTTTATCACAGGACAAGAAATCAGCCCTCAACAACTTAACCGCCGGAAAAAGGTTTTTTTGAAAAAATCCCTAAGCCCCGGGGTCACAATTTCAGCAAAAATCTGACTTTCTGCAATTCACGCAAAAATGATGCCAAACGCTTGCAAATGCTCCCCTGAAAGGTTTGGCGGTCGAAACAGAAGGCTTTTTATCACAGGACAAGAAATCAGCCCTCAACAACTTAACCTGCAGAAAAAGGTTTTTTTGAAAAAATCCCTAAGCCCCGGGGTCACAATTTCAGCAAAAATCTGACTTTCTCCAATTCACGCAAAAATGATGCCAAACGCTTGCAAATGCTCCCCTGAAAGGTTTGGCGGTCGAAACAGAAGGCTTTTTATCACAGGACAAGAAATCAGCCCTCAACAACTTAACCTGCAGAAAAAGATTTTTTGAAAAAATCCCTAAGCCCCGGGGTCACAATTTCAGCAAAAATCTGACTTTCGGCAATTCACTCAAAAATGATGCCAAACGCTTGCAAATGCTCCCCTGAAAGGTTTGGCGGTCGAAACAGAAGGCTTTTTATCACAGGACAAGAAATCAGCCCTCAACAACTTAACCGCCAGAAAAAGGTTTTTTTGAAAAAATCCCTAAGCCCCGGGGTCACAATTTCAGCAAAAATCTGACTTTCTCCAATTCACGCAAAAGTGATGCCAAACGCTTGCAAATGCTCCCCTGAAAGGTTTGGCGGTCGAAACAGAAGGCTTTTTATCACAGGACAAGAAATCAGCCCTCAACAACTTACCCTGCAGAAAAAGATTTTTTGAAAAAATCGTTAAGCCCCGGGGTCACAATTTCAGCAAAAATCTGACTTTCTCCAATTCACTCAAAAATGATGCCAAACGCTTGCAAATGCTCCCCTGAAAGGTTTGGCGGTCGAAACAGAAGGCTTTTTATCACAGGACAAGAAATCAGCCCTCAACAACTTAACCTGCAGAAAAAGATTTTTTGAAAAAGTCCCTAAGCCCCGGGGTCACAATTTCAGCAAAAATCTGACTTTCGGCAATTCACTCAAAAATGATGCCAAACGCTTGCAAATGCTCCCCTGAAAGGTTTGGCGGTCGAAACAGAAGGCTTTTTATCACAGGACAAGAAATCAGCCCTCAACAACTTAACCGCCGGAAAAAGGTTTTTTTGAAAAAATCCCTAAGCCCCGGGGTCACAATTTCAGCAAAAATCTGACTTTCTCCAATTCACGCAAAAGTGATGCCAAACGCTTGCAAATGCTCCCCTGAAAGGTTTGGCGGTCGAAACAGAAGGCTTTTTATCACAGGACAAGAAATCAGCCATCAACAACTTAACCTGCAGAAAAAGATTTTTTGAAAAAATCGTTAAGCCCCGGGGTCACAATTTCAGCAAAAATCTGACTTTCTCCAATTCACTCAAAAATGATGCCAAACGCTTGCAAATGCTCCCCTGAAAGGTTTGGTGGTCGAAACAGAAGGCTTTTTATCACAGGACAAGAAATCAGCCCTCAACAACTTAACCTGCAGAAAAAGATTTTTTGAAAAAATCCCTAAGCCCCGGGGTCACAATTTCAGCAAAAATCTGACTTTCTCCAATTCACTCAAAAATGATGCCAAACGCTTGCAAATGCTCCCCTGAAAGGTTTGGCGGTCGAAACAGAAGGCTTTTTATCACAGGACAAGAAATCAGCCCTCAACAACTTAACCGCCGGAAAAAGGTTTTTTTGAAAAAATCCCTAAGCCCCGGGGTCACAATTTCAGCAAAAATCTGACTTTCTCCAATTCACGCAAAAATGATGCCAAACGCTTGCAAATGCTCCCCTGAAAGGTTTGGCGGTCGAAACAGAAGGCTTTTTATCACAGGACAAGAAATCAGCCCTCAACAACTTAACCTGCAGAAAAAGATTTTTTGAAAAAATCCCTAAGCCCCGGGGTCACAATTTCAGCAAAAATCTGACTTTCTCCAATTCACTCAAAAATGATGCCAAACGCTTGCAAATGCTCCCCTGAAAGGTTTGGCGGTCGAAACAGAAGGCTTTTTATCACAGGACAAGAAATCAGCCCTCAACAACTTAACCGCCGGAAAAAGGTTTTTTTGAAAAAATCCCTAAGCCCCGGGGTCACAATTTCAGCAAAAATCTGACTTTCTCCAATTCACGCAAAAGTGATGCCAAACGCTTGCAAATGCTCCCCTGAAAGGTTTGGCGGTCGAAACAGAAGGCTTTTTATCACAGGACAAGAAATCAGCCCTCAACAACTTAACCTGCAGAAAAAGATTTTTTGAAAAAATCGTTAAGCCCCGGGGTCACAATTTCAGCAAAAATCTGACTTTCTCCAATTCACTCAAAAATGATGCCAAACGCTTGCAAATGCTCCCCTGAAAGGTTTGGCGGTCGAAACAGAAGGCTTTTTATCACAGGACAAGAAATCAGCCCTCAACAACTTAACCGCCGGAAAAAGGTTTTTTTGAAAAAATCCCTAAGCCCCGGGGTCACAATTTCAGCAAAAATCTGACTTTCTGCAATTCACGCAAAAATGATGCCAAACGCTTGCAAATGCTCCCCTGAAAGGTTTGGCGGTCGAAACAGAAGGCTTTTTATCACAGGACAAGAAATCAGCCCTCAACAACTTAACCTGCAGAAAAAGGTTTTTTTGAAAAAATCCCTAAGCCCCGGGGTCACAATTTCAGCAAAAATCTGACTTTCTCCAATTCACGCAAAAATGATGCCAAACGCTTGCAAATGCTCCCCTGAAAGGTTTGGCGGTCGAAACAGAAGGCTTTTTATCACAGGACAAGAAATCAGCCCTCAACAACTTAACCTGCAGAAAAAGATTTTTTGAAAAAATCCCTAAGCCCCGGGGTCACAATTTCAGCAAAAATCTGACTTTCGGCAATTCACTCAAAAATGATGCCAAATGCTTGCAAATGCTCCCCTGAAAGGTTTGGCGGTCGAAACAGAAGGCTTTTTATCACAGGACAAGAAATCAGCCCTCAACAACTTAACCGCCGGAAAAAGGTTTTTTTGAAAAAATCCCTAAGCCCCGGGGTCACAATTTCAGCAAAAATCTGACTTTCTCCAATTCACGCAAAAGTGATGCCAAACGCTTGCAAATGCTCCCCTGAAAGGTTTGGCGGTCGAAACAGAAGGCTTTTTATCACAGGACAAGAAATCAGCCATCAACAACTTAACCTGCAGAAAAAGATTTTTTGAAAAAATCGTTAAGCCCCGGGGTCACAATTTCAGCAAAAATCTGACTTTCTCCAATTCACTCAAAAATGATGCCAAACGCTTGCAAATGCTCCCCTGAAAGGTTTGGCGGTCGAAACAGAAGGCTTTTTATCAAAGGACAAGAAATCAGCCCTCAACAACTTAACCGCCGGAAAAAGGTTTTTTTGAAAAAATCCCTAAGCCCCGGGGTCACAATTTCAGCAAAAATCTGACTTTCTGCAATTCACGCAAAAATGATGCCAAACGCTTGCAAATGCTCCCCTGAAAGGTTTGGCGGTCGAAACAGAAGGCTTTTTATCACAGGACAAGAAATCAGCCCTCAACAACTTAACCTGCAGAAAAAGGTTTTTTTGAAAAAATCCCTAAGCCCCGGGGTCACAATTTCAGCAAAAATCTGACTTTCTCCAATTCACGCAAAAATGATGCCAAACGCTTGCAAATGCTCCCCTGAAAGGTTTGGCGGTCGAAACAGAAGGCTTTTTATCACAGGACAAGAAATCAGCCCTCAACAACTTAACCTGCAGAAAAAGATTTTTTGAAAAAATCCCTAAGCCCCGGGGTCACAATTTCAGCAAAAATCTGACTTTCGGCAATTCACTCAAAAATGATGCCAAATGCTTGCAAATGCTCCCCTGAAAGGTTTGGCGGTCGAAACAGAAGGCTTTTTATCACAGGACAAGAAATCAGCCCTCAACAACTTAACCGCCGGAAAAAGGTTTTTTTGAAAAAATCCCTAAGCCCCGGGGTCACAATTTCAGCAAAAATCTGACTTTCTCCAATTCACGCAAAAGTGATGCCAAACGCTTGCAAATGCTCCCCTGAAAGGTTTGGCGGTCGAAACAGAAGGCTTTTTATCACAGGACAAGAAATCAGCCATCAACAACTTAACCTGCAGAAAAAGATTTTTTGAAAAAATCGTTAAGCCCCGGGGTCACAATTTCAGCAAAAATCTGACTTTCTCCAATTCACTCAAAAATGATGCCAACCGCTTGCAAATGCTCCCCTGAAAGGTTTGGCGGTCGAAACAGAAGGCTTTTTATCACAGGACAAGAAATCAGCCCTCAACAACTTAACCGCCGGAAAAAGGTTTTTTTGAAAAAATCCCTAAGCCCCGGGGTCACAAATTCAGCAAAAATCTGACTTTCTGCAATTCACGCAAAAATGATGCCAAACGCTTGCAAATGCTCCCCTGAAAGGTTTGGCGGTCGAAACAGAAGGCTTTTTATCACAGGACAAGAAATCAGCCCTCAACAACTTAACCTGCAGAAAAAGGTTTTTTTGAAAAAATCCCTAAGCCCCGGGGTCACAATTTCAGCAAAAATCTGACTTTCTGCAATTCACGCAAAAATGATGCCAAACGCTTGCAAATGCTCCCCTGAAAGGTTTGGCGGTCGAAACAGAAGGATTTTATCACAGGACAAGAAATCAGCCCTCAACAACTTAACCTGCAGAAAAAGATTTTTTGAAAAAATCCCTAAGCCCCGGGGTCACAATTTCAGCAAAAATCTGACTTTCGGCAATTCACTCAAAAATGATGCCAAACGCTTGCAAATGCTCCCCTGAAAGGTTTGGCGGTCGAAACAGAAGGCTTTTTATCACAGAACAAGAAATCAGCCCTCAACAACTTAACCGCCGGAAAAAGGTTTTTTTGAAAAAATCCCTAAGCCCCGGGGTCACAATTTCAGCAAAAATCTGACTTTCTCCAATTCACGCAAAAGTGATGCCAAACGCTTGCAAATGCTCCCCTGAAAGGTTTGGCGGTCGAAACAGAAGGCTTTTTATCACAGGACAAGAAATCAGCCCTCAACAACTTAACCTGCAGAAGAAGATTTTTTGAAAAAATCGTTAAGCCCCGGGGTCACAATTTCAGCAAAAATCTGACTTTCTCCAATTCACTCAAAAATGATGCCAAACGCTTGCAAATGCTCCCCTGAAAGGTTTGGCGGTCGAAACAGAAGGCTTTTTATCACAGGACAAGAAATCAGCCCTCAACAACTTAACCGCCGGAAAAAGGTTTTTTTGAAAAAATCCCTAAGCCCCGGGGTCACAATTTCAGCAAAGATCTGACTTTCTCCAATTCACGCAAAAATGATGCCAAACGCTTGCAAATGCTCCCCTGAAAGGTTTGGCGGTCGAAACAGAAGGCTTTTTATCACAGGACAAGAAATCAGCCCTCAACAACTTAACCTGCAGAAAAAGAATTTTTGAAAAAATCCCTAAGCCCCGGGGTCACAATTTCAGCAAAAATCTGACTTTCTCCAATTCACTCAAAAATGATGCCAAACGCTTGAAAAGGCTCCCCTGAAGGTTTGGCGGTCGAAACAGAAGGCTTTTTATCACAGGACAAGAAATCAGCCCTCAACAACTTAACCGCCGGAAAAAGGTTTTTTTGAAAAAATCCCTAAGCCCCGGGGTCACAATTTCAGCAAAAATCTGACTTTCTCCAATTCACGCAAAAATGATGCCAAACGCTTGCAAATGCTCCCCTGAAAGGTTTGGCGGTCGAAACAGAAGGCTTTTTATCACAGGACAAGAAATCAGCCCTCAACAACTTAACCGCCGGAAAAAGGTTTTTTTGAAAAAATCCCTAAGCCCCGGGGTCACAATTTCAGCAAAAATCTGACTTTCTCCAATTCACGCAAAAATGATGCCAAACGCTTGCAAATGCTCCCCTGAAAGGTTTGGCGGTCGAAACAGAAGGCTTTTTATCACAGGACAAGAAATCAGCCCTCAACAACTTAACCTGCAGAAAAAGATTTTTTGAAAAAATCCCTAAGCCCCGGGGTCACAATTTCAGCAAAAATCTGACTTTCGGCAATTCACTCAAAAATGATGCCAAACGCTTGCAAATGCTCCCCTGAAAGGTTTGGCGGTCGAAACAGAAGGCTTTTTATCACAGGACAAGAAATCAGCCCTCAACAACTTAACCGCCGGAAAAAGGTTTTTTTGAAAAAGTCCCTAAGCCCCGGGGTCACAATTTCAGCAAAAATCTGACTTTCTGCAATTCACGCAAAAATGATGCCAAACGCTTGCAAATGCTCCCCTGAAAGGTTTGGCGGTCGAAACAGAAGCCTTTTTATCACAGGACAAGAAATCAGCCCTCAACAACTTAACCTGCAGAAAAAGATTTTTTGAAAAAATCCCTAAGCCCCGGGGTCACAATTTCAGCAAAAATCTGACTTTCGGCAATTCACTCAAAAATGATGCCAAACGCTTGCAAATGCTCCCCTGAAAGGTTTGGCGGTCGAAACAGAAGGCTTTTTATCACAGGACAAGAAATCAGCCCTCAACAACTTAACCGCCGGAAAAAGGTTTTTTTGAAAAAATCCCTAAGCCCCGGGGTCACAATTTCAGCAAAAATCTGACTTTCTCCAATTCACGCAAAAGTGATGCCAAACGCTTGCAAATGCTCCCCTGAAAGGTTTGGCGGTCGAAACAGAAGGCTTTTTATCACAGGACAAGAAATCAGCCCTCAACAACTTAACCTGCAGAAAAAGATTTTTTGAAAAAATCGTTAAGCCCCGGGGTCACAATTTCAGCAAAAATCTGACTTTCTCCAATTCACTCAAAAATGATGCCAAACGCTTGCAAATGCTCCCCTGAAAGGTTTGGCGGTCGAAACAGAAGGCTTTTTATCACAGGACAAGAAATCAGCCCTCAACAACTTAACCGCCGGAAAAAGGTTTTTTTGAAAAAATCCCTAAGCCCCGGGGTCACAATTTCAGCAAAAATCTGACTTTCTGCAATTCACGCAAAAATGATGCCAAACGCTTGCAAATGCTCCCCTGAAAGGTTTGGCGGTCGAAACAGAAGGCTTTTTATCACAGGACAAGAAATCAGCCCTCAACAACTTAACCGCCGGAAAAAGGTTTTTTTGAAAAAATCCCTAAGCCCCGGGGTCACAATTTCAGCAAAAATCTGACTTTCTCCAATTCACTCAAAAATGATGCCAAACGCTTGCAAATGCTCCCCTGAAGGTTTGGCGGTCGAAACAGAAGGCTTTTTATCACAGGACAAGAAATCAGCCCTCAACAACTTAACCGCCGGAAAAAGGTTTTTTTGAAAAAATCCCTAAGCCCCGGGGTCACAATTTCAGCAAAAATCTGACTTTCTCCAATTCACGCAAAAATGATGCCAAACGCTTGCAAATGCTCCCCTGAAAGGTTTGGCGGTCGAAACAGAAGGCTTTTTATCACAGGACAAGAAATCAGCCCTCAACAACTTAACCGCCGGAAAAAGATTTTTTGAAAAAATCCCTAAGCCCCGGGGTCACAATTTCAGCAAAAATCTGACTTTCGGCAATTCACTCAAAAATGATGCCAAACGCTTGCAAATGCTCCCCTGAAAGGTTTGGCGGTCGAAACAGAAGGCTTTTTATCACAGGACAAGAAATCAGCCCTCAACAACTTAACCGCCGGAAAAAGGTTTTTTTGAAAAAGTCCCTAAGCCCCGGGGTCACAATTTCAGCAAAAATCTGACTTTCTGCAATTCACGCAAAAATGATGCCAAACGCTTGCAAATGCTCCCCTGAAAGGTTTGGCGGTCGAAACAGAAGCCTTTTTATCACAGGACAAGAAATCAGCCCTCAACAACTTAACCTGCAGAAAAAGATTTTTTGAAAAAATCCCTAAGCCCCGGGGTCACAATTTCAGCAAAAATCTGACTTTCGGCAATTCACTCAAAAATGATGCCAAACGCTTGCAAATGCTCCCCTGAAAGGTTTGGCGGTCGAAACAGAAGGCTTTTTATCACAGGACAAGAAATCAGCCCTCAACAACTTAACCGCCGGAAAAAGGTTTTTTTGAAAAAATCCCTAAGCCCCGGGGTCACAATTTCAGCAAAAATCTGACTTTCGGCAATTCACTCAAAAATGATGCCAAACGCTTGCAAATGCTCCCCTGAAAGGTTTGGCGGTCGAAACAGAAGGCTTTTTATCACAGGACAAGAAATCAGCCCTCAACAACTTAACCGCCGGAAAAAGGTTTTTTTGAAAAAATCCCTAAGCCCCGGGGTCACAATTTCAGCAAAAATCTGACTTTCTCCAATTCACGCAAAAGTGATGCCAAACGCTTGCAAATGCTCCCCTGAAAGGTTTGGCGGTCGAAACAGAAGGCTTTTTATCACAGGACAAGAAATCAGCCCTCAACAACTTAACCGCCGGAAAAAGGTTTTTTTGAAAAAATCCCTAAGCCCCGGGGTCACAATTTCAGCAAAAATCTGACTTTCTCCAATTCACGCAAAAGTGATGCCAAACGCTTGCAAATGCTCCCCTGAAAGGTTTGGCGGTCGAAACAGAAGGCTTTTTATCACAGGACAAGAAATCAGCCCTCAACAACTTAACCTGCAGAAAAAGATTTTTTGAAAAAATCGTTAAGCCCCGGGGTCACAATTTCAGCAAAAATCTGACTTTCTCCAATTCACTCAAAAATGATGCCAAACGCTTGCAAATGCTCCCCTGAAAGGTTTGGCGGTCGAAACAGAAGGCTTTTTATCACAGGACAAGAAATCAGCCCTCAACAACTTAACCGCCGGAAAAAGGTTTTTTTGAAAAAATCCCTAAGCCCCGGGGTCACAATTTCAGCAAAAATCTGACTTTTGGCAATTCACGCAAAAATGATGCCAAACGCTTGCAAATGCTCCCCTGAAAGGTTTGGCGGTCGAAACAGAAGGCTTTTTATCACAGGACAAGAAATCAGCCCTCAACAACTTAACCTGCAGAAAAAGATTTTTTGAAAAAATCCCTAAGCCCCGGGGTCACAATTTCAGCAAAAATCTGACTTTCTGCAATTCACGCAAAAATGATGCCAAACGCTTGCAAATGCTCCCCTGAAAGGTTTGGCGGTCGAAACAGAAGGCTTTTTATCACAGGACAAGAAATCAGCCCTCAACAACTTAACCGCCGGAAAAAGGTTTTTTTGAAAAAATCCCTAAGCCCCGGGGTCACAATTTCAGCAAAAATCTGACTTTCTCCAATTCACTCAAAAATGATGCCAAACGCTTGCAAATGCTCCCCTGAAGGTTTGGCGGTCGAAACAGAAGGCTTTTTATCACAGGACAAGAAATCAGCCCTCAACAACTTAACCGCCGGAAAAAGGTTTTTTTGAAAAAATCCCTAAGCCCCGGGGTCACAATTTCAGCAAAAATCTGACTTTCTCCAATTCACGCAAAAATGATGCCAAACGCTTGCAAATGCTCCCCTGAAAGGTTTGGCGGTCGAAACAGAAGGCTTTTTATCACAGGACAAGAAATCAGCCCTCAACAACTTAACCGCCGGAAAAAGATTTTTTGAAAAAATCCCTAAGCCCCGGGGTCACAATTTCAGCAAAAATCTGACTTTCGGCAATTCACTCAAAAATGATGCCAAACGCTTGCAAATGCTCCCCTGAAAGGTTTGGCGGTCGAAACAGAAGGCTTTTTATCACAGGACAAGAAATCAGCCCTCAACAACTTAACCGCCGGAAAAAGGTTTTTTTGAAAAAATCCCTAAGCCCCGGGGTCACAATTTCAGCAAAAATCTGACTTTCTCCAATTCACGCAAAAGTGATGCCAAACGCTTGCAAATGCTCCCCTGAAAGGTTTGGCGGTCGAAACAGAAGGCTTTTTATCACAGGACAAGAAATCAGCCCTCAACAACTTAACCTGCAGAAAAAGATTTTTTGAAAAAATCGTTAAGCCCCGGGGTCACAATTTCAGCAAAAATCTGACTTTCTCCAATTCACTCAAAAATGATGCCAAACGCTTGCAAATGCTCCCCTGAAAGGTTTGGCGGTCGAAACAGAAGGCTTTTTATCACAGGACAAGAAATCAGCCCTCAACAACTTAACCGCCGGAAAAAGGTTTTTTTGAAAAAATCCCTAAGCCCCGGGGTCACAATTTCAGCAAAAATCTGACTTTCTGCAATTCACGCAAAAATGATGCCAAACGCTTGCAAATGCTCCCCTGAAAGGTTTGGCGGTCGAAACAGAAGGCTTTTTATCACAGGACAAGAAATCAGCCCTCAACAACTTAACCTGCAGAAAAAGGTTTTTTTGAAAAAATCCCTAAGCCCCGGGGTCACAATTTCAGCAAAAATCTGACTTTCTGCAATTCACGCAAAAATGATGCCAAACGCTTGCAAATGCTCCCCTGAAAGGTTTGGCGGTCGAAACAGAAGCCTTTTTATCACAGGACAAGAAATCAGCCCTCAACAACTTAACCGCCGGAAAAAGGTTTTTTTGAAAAAATCCCTAAGCCCCGGGGTCACAATTTCAGCAAAAATCTGACTTTCTGCAATTCACGCAAAAATGATGCCAAACGCTTGCAAATGCTCCCCTGAAAGGTTTGGCGGTCGAAACAGAAGGCTTTTTATCACAGGACAAGAAATCAGCCCTCAACAACTTAACCTGCAGAAAAAGATTTTTTGAAAAAATCATTAAGCCCCGGGGTCACAATTTCAGCAAAAATCTGACTTTCTCCAATTCACTCAAAAATGATGCCAAACGCTTGCAAATGCTCCCCTGAAAGGTTTGGCGGTCGAAACAGAAGGCTTTTTATCACAGGACAAGAAATCAGCCCTCAACAACTTAACCTGCAGAAAAAGATTTTTTTGAAAAAATCCCTAAGCCCCGGGTTCACAATTTCAGCAAAAATCTGACTTTTGGCAATTCACGCAAAAATGATGCCAAAGGCTTGCAAATGCTCCCCTGAAAGGGTTGGCGGTCGAAACAGATGGCTTTTTATCACAGGACAAGAAATCAGCCCTCAACAACTTAACCTGCAGAAAAAGATTTTTTGAAAAAATCGTTAAGCCCCGGGGTCACAATTTCAGCAAAAATCTGACTTTCTCCAATTCACTCAAAAATGATGCCAAACGCTTGCAAATGCTCCCCTGAAAGGTTTTGCGGTCGAAACAGAAGCCTTTTTATCACAGGACAAGAAATCAGCCCTCAACAACTTAACCTGCAGAAAAAGATTTTTTTGAAAAAATCCCTAAGCCCCGGGTTCACAATTTCAGCAAAAATCTGACTTTTGGCAATTCACGCAAAAATGATGCCAAAGGCTTGCAAATGCTCCCCTGAAAGGGTTGGCGGTCGAAACAGATGGCTTTTTATCACAGGCAAGAAATCAGCCCTCAACAACTTAACCTTCAGAAAAAGATTTTTTGAAAAAATCCCTAAGCCCCGGGGTCACAATTTCAGCAAAAATCTGACTTTCAGCAATTCACTCAAAAATGATGCCAAATGCTTGCAAATGCTCCCCTGAAAGGTTTGGCGGTCGAAACAGAAGGCTTTTTATCACAGGACAAGAAATCAGCCCTCAACAACTTAACCGCCGGAAAAAGGTTTTTTTGAAAAAATCCCTAAGCCCAGGGGTCACAATTTCAGCAAAAATCTGACTTTCTCCAATTCACGCAAAAATGATGCCAAACGCTTGCAAATGCTCCCCTGAAAGGTTTGGCGGTCGAAACAGAAGGCTTTTTATCACAGGACAAGAAATCAGCCCTCAACAACTTAACCTGCAGAAAAAGATTTTTTGAAAAAATCGTTAAGCCCCGGGGTCACAATTTCAGCAAAAATCTGACTTTCTCCAATTCACTCAAAAATGATGCCAAACGCTTGCAAATGCTCCCCTGAAAGGTTTGGCGGTCGAAACAGAAGGCTTTTTATCACAGGACAAGAAATCAGCCCTCAACAACTTAACCTGCAGAAAAAGATTTTTTTGAAAAAATCCCTAAGCCCCGGGGTCACAATTTCAGCAAAAATCTGACTTTTGGCAATTCACGCAAAAATGATGCCAAAGGCTTGCAAATGCTCCCCTGAAAGGGTTGGTGGTCGAAACAGATGGCTTTTTATCACAGGACAAGAAATCAGCCCTCAACAACTTAACCGCCGGAAAAAGGTTTTTTTGAAAAAATCCCTAAGCCCCGGGGTCACAATTTAAGCCAAAATGTGACTTTCTCCAATTCACTCAAAAATAATGCCAAACGCTTGCAAATGCTCCCCTGAAAGGTTTGGCGGTCAAAACAGAAGGCTTTTTATCACAGGACAAGAAATCAGCCCTCAAGAACTTAACCTGCAGAAAAAGATTTTTTGAAAAAATCCCTAAGCCCCGGGGTCACAATTTCAGCCAAAGTCTTACTTTCTCCAATTCACTCAAAAATGATGCCAAACGCTTGCAAATGCTCCCCTGAAAGGTTTGGCGGTCGAAGCAAAAGGCTTTTTATCACAGGACAAGAAATCAGCCCTCAACAACTTAACCTGCAGAAAAAGATTTTTTGACAAAATCCCTAAGCCCCGGGGTCACAATTTCAGCAAAAATCTGACTTTCTCCAATTCACTCAAAAATGATGCCAAACGCTTGCAAATGCTCCCCTGAAAGGTTTGGCGGTCCAAACAGAAGGCTTTTTATCACAGGACAAGAAATCAGCCCTCAACAACTTAACCGCCGAAAAAAGGTTTTTTTAAAAAAAATCCCTAAGCCCCGGGGTCACAATTTCAGCAAAAATCTGACTTTCTCCAATTCACGCAAAAATGATGCCAAACGCTTGCAAATGCTCCCCTGAAAGGTTTGGCGGTCGAAACAGAAGGCTTTTTATCACAGGACAAGAAATCAGCCCTCAACAACTTAACCGCCGGAAAAAGGTTTTTTTGAAAAAATCCCGAAGCCCCGGGGTCACAATTTCAGCAAAAATCTGACTTTCTCCAATTCACGCAAAAATGATGCCAAACGCTTGCAAATGCTCCCCTGAAAGGTTTGGCGGTCGAAACAGAAGGCTTTTTATCACAGGACAAGAAATCAGCCCTCAACAACTTAACCTGCAGAAAAAGATTTTTTGAAAAAATCGTTAAGCCCCGGGGTCACAATTTCAGCAAAAATCTGACTTTCTCCAATTCACTCAAAAATGATGCCAAACGCTTGCAAATGCTCCCCTGAAAGGTTTGGCCGTCGAAACAGAAGCCTTTTTATCACAGGACCAGAAATCAGCCCTCAACAACTTAACCTGCAGAAAAAGATTTTTTTGAAAAAATCCCTAAGCCCCGGGGTCACAATTTCAGCAAAAATCTGACTTTTGGCAATTCACGCAAAAATGATGCCAAAGGCTTGCAAATGCTCCCCTGAAAGGTTTGGCGGTCGAAACAGATGGCTTTTTATCACAGGACAAGAAATCAGCCCTCAACAACTTAACCGCCGGAAAAAGGTTTTTTTGAAAAAAATCGTTAAGCCCCGGGGTCACAATTTCAGCAAAAATCTGACTTTCTCCAATTCACTCAAAAATGATGCCAAACGCTTGCAAATGCTCCCCTGAAAGGTTTGGCGGTCGAAACAGAAGGCTTTTTATCACAGGACAAGAAATCAGCCCTCAACAACTTAACCTGCAGAAAAAGGTTTTTTTGAAAAAATCCCTAAGCCCCGGGGTCACAATTTCAGCAAAAATCTGACTTTCTGCAATTCACGCAAAAATGATGCCAAACGCTTGCAAATGCTCCCCTGAAAGGTTTGGCGGTCGAAACAGAAGGCTTTTTATCACAGGACAAGAAATCAGCCCTCAACAACTTAACCTGCAGAAAAAGATTTTTTGAAAAAATCGTTAAGCCCCGGGGTCACAATTTCAGCAAAAATCTGACTTTCTCCAATTCACTCAAAAATGATGCCAAACGCTTGCAAATGCTCCCCTGAAAGGTTTGGCGGTCGAAACAGAAGGCTTTTTATCACAGGACAAGAAATCAGCCCTCAACAACTTAACCGCCGGAAAAAGGTTTTTTTGAAAAAATCCCTAAGCCCCGGGGTCACAATTTCAGCAAAAATCTGACTTTTGGCAATTCACGCAAAAATGATGCCAAACGCTTGCAAATGCTCCCCTGAAAGGTTTGGCGGTCGAAACAGAAGGCTTTTTATCACAGGACAAGAAATCAGCCCTCAACAACTTAACCTGCAGAAAAAGATTTTTTGAAAAAATCGTTAAGCCCCGGGGTCACAATTTCAGCAAAAATCTGACTTTCTCCAATTCACTCAAAAATGATGCCAAACGCTTGCAAATGCTCCCCTGAAAGGTTTGGCGGTCGAAACAGAAGCCTTTT